>NC_088783.1:109919739-110235604 GCF_958450345.1 Calliphora vicina | reverse complement strand
ATTTACACCGAGTGTTTATTCATTCCCCCGCATATTATTCAGATTTCGAAGTAAACAACTCCCCTTTAAATGTTTAAATACAAAATTGTGCTCAAATCAATACAAATTTATTTACAAAATATCTAAAAACTGTTTGGTTGCAAAGAATTTAAAATCCATTTAAGTTTAAATCAGAAAACAAAGCATTTTACTATCATCTTAAATACAAAATATGTGATAGAAGATATGGGGAGAAACTGACACTCACATTGTGTCTTAGACTGAATAATGTTATTCTAACACTTCAACTCTAATGGGTAAGTATTAGAGCAACGTTAAACTGACAGTAAGTTCAATAATCACAACTATTATAATAAAAATAGCAGTGTAAATGGGTGAAAGGGAAAACCTTTAAAATAAATTGTAAAACATTTTTGCTGGTAAGTAGTTGCTACATTAAAATAGAAACACAATACACAAGTGCTAAGTAAATACTATAAATGCGACAAATATGCAATCAGGGAGGCAACATTTTAAACTATAAAAAGATTAATATAATAGAACAGGATTTCAGCTATACAAACATTTTCTAGGGGTATAATGGCTGGTTTTTTATCAGAAAATATGTTGATATGCCTTCTCTATATCCTTTGATAGTGATGTTGTTCAACATCAACTTTTATATCCATTATTTTGGCTTGAATTACGGTTCCTGTATCTGGTAGCCTAAGAAACAATCTTATATTTAATATGCCCGAGTAGATACGTTATTCGACCATTTCGCCTAAACTTAAGTCGTCATTGAATAATTGGATAACATTCTCCGGAAATTGGAGCTTGTTGTCATACCTGAACACATGCATGTATTATATAGAAAATAGAAAGATCCATATTGAAGAATCCTTTAAAAATGGCATGAATGTTTTTATATTTCCATGCTTTTGTGTCATTTTATCTCATTGCTTGCGGTGTTCGTGGCTATAATGGGTTTGGCACCATAACTGCTTCTCAATTTCTTTCTCTGTTTCTGGAGAAGCTCATAATTTTGACATCTTAACAAACACCATTCTGAGAGCTTAACATTGAAATAAAAAAGTTTACCGAACCCCTATAATTTATTTTCCTTCAATGTCGCTATGTTTTCTTCAAAATTGAACTGTAAATTCAGTTAATTCCCTGACAAACAATTTGCAAAAACCAGTGGTGGAAATATCCTCAAGTGTGAAAACATTCCTTTTGAAATGGTAAAAAGAAAACTTTATTTTCTGGCAGTATTAAGTAACTTTTGCACAAGGATTTATCCCCCAAGAGTATTTTCATTTTTTATAGAATGCTGCTGGACAAATAAAACAACACGATATCAAGAACACGAAGGACACCTATTGATATTTATAATTACAAAAAAATCCCTTTCGAGGTTTTTATAAGAATTTTCTTATAATGAAAGACTTATACAAACCCACGAGGAAGTTGTGGAAAAAATTTAAGCCAGCATAAAAGGAAATGGAAAATGATGGTAACAGATGACATTGCGCGGTTATTTTTAATGGTAAAGTGTATAAAAAGAATGAAGTAAATAAAGTTTCTTAGTGATAGATTTCCGTTTTATTTATGTTTTTCTCACGCATTTCTTTTTCAACTCATCTTAGTTTCTTTACGTTCATAAAGTTTTATTATTTTTTACAATGTTTATAGAAGGAAACAACTATTGTTAATAATGTTAAGACTTAAAGTTAAGTGGAGGATAAAAAAAGTAAATATATTAGATAATTTGATGTATTAAACGCTTGAAAACTGTGGTAAATTGACAATACAATAAAAGTTGTAGTAAATTGAGTAGAAGTATATAAATAAGAGATCTTATAAGATAAAATTCTTAATTTAAGCATAAATCAGTTGGCTGGCAGTGAAATTTATTGCGGCCATTTTTCTGGTTTATTTTTAAAATTATAACTTAATCAAATTGATGGTTCTTGTTATAATTCAACTGAAATATCAAAGAAAAATGTTGCAATATAAAAAATAGTTATGCACACTTAAACAGGCTAATACATATCGTCGATTTGCCAGCAACAGGGCCAATGTGTAATTTGTAGAAAATAGTTTCCTCATTTGACCATTTGAAAAACTTATTCATCGTCGAATAATTATTGAACAGTCGATCGAATGGAAGTCAGCACTGTACATGGTTTTCGCTGACTTTAAAAAAGCGTTCTATGAAGTCAATAGAAACGCTATGTTTTTAGCTCTAAATAGGAAAGGAGTGCCAAATAAAATAATACAAATAATCAAGGCTATGTACACCAACGCGGAACTGCAGGTTTTACACAATGGAACAATTAGTGATACGTTCACGACTCTATCCTCTATCGCCACTACTCTTTGCTGTGGTAATGGACTGTTTTATGGGGGAACTGTGCAAGAACAAAAGGGGTATTTCTTGGAGTTTTCAAAGACATCTGGAAGATTCTTTCACGTAAACTTTCAGACATGCATGATAAAACAACCGATCTTCTGAAGTTAGCCAGAAGAGTTGGCTTAGAAATAAATATAAAAAACGACTTACGCCATGCGCCTACATAACAGTTGAATACGTTGACTGCTTCTGCTACTTAGGGACCAAAATGTCATCAAGCGGTGGCATTAACAAGGACATCACGAATAGGCTCAATAAAGCAAGAAGTGCATTTGGCAGACTAAAGTATATATGGCGGGCACCACAAATCACGAGAACAACAAAGATCCGTATTTTCAACGCATGTGTCGTAGGTCTGTAAGGAATTAACTAGCTGACATCAATAAATCATTGGATGAGGCAAAAATAATTGCAAACAATAGATTAAGTTGGAAATATCTTGTTGAAGACCTATGTTCCCTCGACGAATAAATAAAGGAAAAAAATATTCATCGTCTATTAAATAACGTATATATTCCTAAAAGTCTCTATTGATTGCGAAGTTATCAAAAAGTATCATGGTTTCTTATGAATGTACGAAAAATTTTGTATAAAACACATAGACCTTTTTGCAGATAAGGTACTTTTTTGAAAATTTAAAAATTTTGGAAAATTGATTTTTTTCTAGAAGATTTCAACACAAATATTATAAAAATACCAAACCACTTACATAAAAGTATGCCAACATTTACACCAACAATATGAATGTTAACACACATTCACAAACATTTATACGTACATCTAGTACTTGTCACCCACATTTGAGATTTCATTAACATCAACAGCAAAACCAAAATGAGAAACATCAAAAAAAAAAAAACAAAACGAAGCTGAATCCTTTAACCAAAATTGAGGACAATGACATTAGTAAACAACAACAAATAAAAAAGCCAGCATATACACACAAAAATAATTGGACAGTTTTATACTGAATATGTCCATAGAGAAAACAGATTCTTAGTAGCAACCGAATATGTTGCCAATCGATTGATTCGAATTTTAAGGTAGTGGCTACACAATTTTAGAAGGGGTATCAAAAGTTTGGCTGCTTCAACCGAAATTATTTTTTATCAACTGACTTTCTGTTGATAGAACCGAAATTCATTTTTCTCTGTGTACACTAAGGATATAACTAATTTTGGCGAAATTTTTGGCATACCAACACGTGATGAGCAATTTAGGTCATTTGGAATCAAAAACATCACGCACCAACACCGATTTCTAAAATAAACCAAATTTTTTTTTCTCTGAAAAATTATATAAATAATTTCATTTTTGCAAGTGTGAGGGATACTTCCCTTATTTAAAAATTATCTTTTGAAGTATGTCCGCAGTTATTATTAAAATAAAATATATTGTATTTCAAAACAATTGAAAATATTTCATGATAACTTTTATTGCGTTTGGTGCGTGAACTTTTTTAACAAGCGCGAAAAAATAGTACAGTTATTTTTCATATTTTTTAATGCTCTATTCGACTATGCTATGCCAATTTCCATATTTGCAAAAAAAAGTCAATAGTTATATCCCTAATGTACACATATGAGTGAGGAAGAAAAATGAAAATGTGTAAACAAACAATAACAATGTTTTACAGTAGAAAAAACTTTAGAAATTTTAAAAAATAGTTGTTTCCATTTTTTGGTTGGAAAGACATACTGTCTGGCATTAAACGTTTATGACAGAGATTACCAAAAAAATGCACAAAATACACAAAAAACAATGCAAAAAAAGGACCAAATGCTTTCTTTTATAATCCAGCACAAAACCACCCACATTCATGGAAATGACAAAAATTTTGTTAAACGAAATTGAGGGGACCACATTAGTATTAAAAATTAACTATAATGGCAATAGTACCATACTAAAATTAATCTAGAACTTAACTCTTCAGATTAATGAACTAGAACTAAACAAAACTAGAGCACAAATATTTTGTTTTAATGTGGAAAGTGAAATCAGATTAAAGGGTATTAACTTCCCTTAAGATTTAGTTTGAGTATCCTGGTCACCTTCTTTTCAATTTAAGCATTTACAAAAATTTTTTTGTTTTTAAAATTAAAACTGCAAACTACAAACCGAAAAAATTACCAAATTAAAAATAGACCCTGAGGTTGTTTAGGGAATGTAATTAGTGTTGACAAGTGTAAAAACTAAAATTTAGTCTGTTCGGTAACAAAAAAAAAACTATTACGAATTGACACAAATTACACTATGTTACACCAAAGATGTGCAGGGGTTCTCATACAATTATTCCGTTTTTTTTTGAAATCCATAGAGTTCGGAAATACTTATAGCTTTTCTCGATCACTTCGTTTAGTACTATTTTTATTAAACAAATGTTGTGTTCTTAAAGTTACAACTTCAAAAAATCATAAGTATGTTTTTTTGAAATTGTTTCTTTTATGTAAAAAATATATGTTTAGCTTTTCAAACAGAAGAAACCATTTGAAAATCGTTTGGAAAATAGCCGAATTACTGTCGTTTAAGTTTCGAGAAATGCAATTTTTTAAACAAATTTTCAATCTCTTTATGCTCTAACTGGATCCTAAGACAGTGGAATATTCTTTTCGTATTTTATTGAAAAAGCATAATAAACTAGCTTTCCAAAACATGTAACACAAAAAAAATTAATAAAAAACTGAATCAGTCATGCTTATTTCTGTGATAACATGTTTTTCGACTTTTTTATGGAGCATCCTGAATTAGTTGGGGAGCATCCTGAATTTAAAGTTCGGTAAGTCAGTCATTTTCCAACCGATTTTAACAATTTTAAAATTTATTTCAAAACAATATATCGTTACCTTAATATAGAAAGGCCATAAATCGTGTTTTTTTGTAAGCCTAGATTTTCCTTTTTTTCAATAAATGGTCCACTCATATATAATAATTAGCCAAAATAATATCGACTTAAAAAAACACAAGTTAGGGCCTTTCTATATTAAGGTAACGATATGATGTTTTGAAGTTGCAACTTTAAGAATACATTAATTTCACTAAAATTTCACTAAAACTATAAGTAAAAGAAATACTTTCATTCCCATTGGCGGTGTGGTTTTTTTTTGTTGCCGAATTTTGGCACTTGTCTCAGCTCACAAAACTTTTACTAATGAGATGTACGTAAGACTTTTATAACAAGTTTTGTTATGTTTTGTCTTCTTTAGATTTTTATCAATGGGATCACAATTGAAACATGATGATGGCATGATGAGGGCTTAGTCATGCAGGATTATGTTTCGTAATTTAAATTTGTTAAGGACAGTCACACTTGGCCAATAGTAGGAGTATTGCTTTAAAAATTCGCTGAAATGCAATGAAAATTAAAATAATTTTTTCATAATGTGGGATTAGAACCTTTGACATATCTAGTTTGTCTCTATTAAGTACCTATATTGTATGTACTCTAATTGTACTTTATTTTTTATATACATAAATACTTATTACCGATTGTTTACTATCCACTTCCCTTAAGTATACTTGAAAATGTCCAACCGTTTAACTCCAAATATAAACTATACCAAACACTTACTATCCACATTGTAAAATATGTATATATCATGATAATTTACATTAAATTACATTTCAATTATATCAAATTTAATTGAATGAACTGAGTATTTACCAAAATTCTAGCAAGCGGAAATGTTGCTAGGATGTGCTCAAACCCAGAAAATAATGTAAGAATGAAATTTAAAGAATGTTGTATTAAGGTCATCGTTTATATAACTAAAAGTTTTGAATAGAAAGACATTTGTATGAAAAATACTGGGAAAAGGTTTGATAATAGTTTCATTCCAAATTATATTTGAATTTTCAAACAAGTCTTAAATAAATATTAGTATTTTGTTTAAATCAGCATAAAGTGATGAGGTTTCTTTTATTTTTCATCTTTTGTACGACTGCATGCAATCCTTCCTTTACAGCATACACATATCTGTTAACTGTCTAGAGAATATTATTCAACAATTGATTTTTATACAAGAGTGCAAAAAAAGAAATACCAAGTTATCTTACTATTTATTATTTCTTCATGCTCTACATACTTATCGTTTCCAAACTGAGTACTCAACAGGAGTTGCAAAATATACAAAATTTTCTAACAAATTTGTGTTGCTGAGAATGTTAGAGGAAACATGTCTCAGAATTCGTATATGTAAATAACATGTGGGGATTTGAATCACTTTATGGGGTCTTTTATACTGGTATAAACCACAAAGCGGAAGTTTTATGAAAAGTTATATTGATGATAATTGTATTATTGTATTATGAAACATATCTATATATAAATGTATTAAACAATATTCACAACAAAACTGTTAGAATTAACTACGTATTTTTATTTTTTTTATAGTTTTATAATTAGAATGCCAATAATCATGCTCACAAATTAAACACATAATAAATTTAAGTCTAAAAATTTAAAATAGCTCTGTATTGATTTTGCTGTATTAATTAACGTAGTGAAACCTTTGGTAAAAACTTAAATTAAACATCATCAAATTGTTGTTCTCATTTGTGCAAGGACATTTTGTTAAAATACATTTTTACGAACTCTTTGTAAAAACATTTTATAAATTTTAGTTATTTCATAGTGTCTAACATTGTATAGACAACCGCAGCTAAAATAAAATAAACTAAAATGCAATATGTAAAGGTCAAAAAGAGCAAAATGAAAATGAATTTTAAATAAATTAAAATTCTGAACATAACATGAACTAGAACTGAACTAGAACTGAACTAGAACTGAACTAGAACTGAACTAGTACTGAACTAGAACTGAACTAGAACTGAACTAGAACTGAACTAGAACTGAACTAGAACTGAACTAGAACTGAACTAGAACTGAACTAGAACTGAACTAGAACTGAACTAGAACTGAACTAGAACTGAACTAGAACTGAACTAGAACTGAACTAGAACTGAACTAGAACTGAACTAGAACTGAACTAGAACTGAACTAGAACTGAACTAGAACTGAACTAGAACTGAACTAGAACTGAACTAGAACTGAACTAGAACTGAACTAGAACTGAACTAGAACTGAACTAGAACTGAACTAGAACTGAACTAGAACTGAACTAGAACTGAACTAGAACTGAACTAGAACTGAACTAGAACTGAACTAGAACTGAACTAGAACTGAACTAGAACTGAACTAGAACTGAACTAGAACTGAACTAGAACTGAACTAGAACTGAACTAGAACTGAACTAGAACTGAACTAGAACTGAACTAGAACTGAACTAGAACTGAACTAGAACTGAACTAGAACTGAACTAGAACTGAACTAGAACTGAACTAGAACTGAACTAGAACTGAACTAGAACTGAACTAGAACTGAACTAGAACTGAACTAGAACTGAACTAGAACTGAACTAGAACTGAACTAGAACTGAACTAGAACTGAACTAGAACTGAACTAGAACTGAACTAGAACTGAACTAGAACTGAACTAGAACTGAACTAGAACTGAACTAGAACTGAACTAGAACTGAACTAGAACTGAACTAGAACTGAACTAGAACTGAACTAGAACTGAACTAGAACTGAACTAGAACTGAACTAGAACTGAACTAGAACTGAACTAGAACTGAACTAGAACTGAACTAGAACTGAACTAGAACTGAACTAGAACTGAACTAGAACTGAACTAGAACTGAACTAGAACTGAACTAGAACTGAACTAGAACTGAACTAGAACTGAACTAGAACTGAACTAGAACTGAACTAGAACTGAACTAGAACTGAACTAGAACTGAACTAGAACTGAACTAGAACTGAACTAGAACTGAACTAGAACTGAACTAGAACTGAACTAGAACTGAACTAGAACTGAACTAGAACTGAACTAGAACTGAACTAGAACTGAACTAGAACTGAACTAGAACTGAACTAGAACTGAACTAGAACTGAACTAGAACTGAACTAGAACTGAACTAGAACTGAACGAGCATGGAATGTATAAAAAAATTTTAAAAATTTTTAGAAGGGAGCAAGGTTTGTGGAGCTACTGGTGAATAAGTATAATATTTTTTTATAAGCTGTTGGTATTGTTGGAAACCTTAGGACTTGAAGCTTAATAGTTTGGTGAAGTAAAATAATTTTATGAATTTTTCTGACGTCATTTTCCTTAGAAACTAAAAAATTATAATATAGGGATTTTTCATGAACAAAAATATAAAGTTGGAATTAATTTAAAATTTCAACGGTTAAAGATAATACATCAGAAATTGGAAATGGTGTAGCACTAAATGTCCTTAAATCAATGGAAAATATATTCCAAAAACTGAGTTTTTTAGAAAATACCCTACTGCGATGTTATTTACTGTGTGATAGCAAAATAACTTTGCACGTATTTAAGTAATATATAGGAATATATAAGCAGGATAAGCCTTTTTGAGGATCGGCCTTTTTATAATTGTTTACTTAAACCAACTTTTTTTAAATAAACCTAAATATCTCTTGAACTAAAAGAGATAACTTAAATATATACTTGGATTTTTGGTGATATTTATAAAAAATGTGAGACCCGATATGGCGTGTAATTTTGCTAATTAATCGTAAAGTGCTCTATTTACAACTTTTGTGTCTTTGGTAGCCACCAATGAAATTTTACGGCAAAAAGTTTTGTAGAATATTTTAATCCTTAAATGTCCTTTTTGAAAGGACTTTTTTCGATTTTCTCAAAAAAAGTGTCAAATTGACCCCTAAAGAGAGGAGATAAGGGGTTAAGATCTTCCACAAAAATGATCCCCATAAAATTCCACAATATAAATCTGATAATAAGAATTCTCTCAGATATTAACTTACAACATTTTTTTCAGTTAGTATAATGCTACCTTCGATCAAAAAATTAAAAGTTTGACCAACTGTAAAAAAAAAATTCAGACCAGCTGGACTATAAGTTTATTCTACAAAAATTATCTACTCAACATTCCCTTTCAGAATTATAGGGTCGCTACTCTCTTCCAAAAATGCTCTTGGCCTTTTGTTAAAACTTTTCATAAATACATTCAAACATTTGTTCAAGGACATTTTAACAAACGAATTTACATTTTAGTTATTTTCTAGTAAACAACAACAGAGTAGATACTAAAGCAAATTGTTGCATTTCAAACTAGAATTAAAATATAATGAATATAATTAAAATATAAAGGTCAAGATGAGGATACTTAAAATGCAAATGATGTAAAGATGATGATATAAACTAAAATTCTGAACTTAAAGGAAACTAGAAACGAACTAGACTTGACATAGAACTGAAATAAATCTGGCAAAAATAATACATGTTGTTAGAGTAGCTGTGATTAAATATGTAATTGTTCTATATTTTTGCCAAATTTGGTTTATACAAAAAAGTAGAGTAGTACTTATTTAAGTGTGTTATAAAAAATGATAAAGAAGGAAAAGAAAATTTACTTAAATAAGATTTACTTATAAATTAATGTAGGTTAAGAATATCATAAAAACAACAGAATAGTATAAAAAAACAAAAAGAAAATGTTGAAATACAACTTAAAGTCAACCACTATGTCAAGATATTTAAAAACAATAGAAACAACAAAATAATTTTTACCTTATATATATTCAGTTGTCTTTTTGATGCTTTTTTGTGAATGTAGTGAATGTATAGCAGTTTTAATAATAAAAGGAACAATTCGAAATAGTTGTTACATGTTTCAAGGGAGCTTCATTAATTTTTGACTTTAATTTAAAAAAATAGTGGATTGAACTTAATTTTATCAGAACCAGAACACAAAACGAAAATCTATAAAACTGCGCTTAGTATTAGTGATTTCTTCTAAAGAACAATTGAGATTTGGATTAGCAAATACCTTTCCGAAGCCATGAATGATTCAAACTGAAGACTTTGTAATATTGATTTCTTCCTTTATAATTCTTTTCAATAAAATCTTCAATTTAACAAATTTAAATAGCTCAAAATTTATGTAATGAAATACTTGCTTCAAATTAGTATGAGTAGTACTGGACGTATGATTAATATTAATTCTGAGGTTATATTATATAACTATCTGTAACTTATATAGTACCGAATTAATTTAAAAATTTTAAAAATTCAAAAAATGCTATACCTTTTCCTTTTAATAAATTGAAATAAAATTAATTATTCATCTGTCAACAGTTGGAAATATGCAAACATTCGTATTAAAAACTTCTAAATTTTTTTTTAAATTTTTCATTAAATTTTCGTTCTTTAGTCCTACAACTTCCAAACCACGAAGAGTGAAAACTGTAATTTTGTAATAAAATTATACGGTTGAGCTAGCTTCTTGCATTCATTCAGGCATAAGACATATGTACATTTGGCAAACTGTATGTTGAATGTTCGAAATTTATAACATACACCAACATATTGCTACACATGCAGTTATTTGTATGTCAGAATTAGAAGTCCATTAAAAGTTGCATACTTTTCTGCGCTTCATTGCATACTAAGAACATATACTAATATACAAGAGTACAATCAACCAATAAACCTTAACATACTCCAGAGATTTATGATGCATATTGAAATTCGATTATATTTAATACCTGCATTTTCCAAACACTTGCTAGATATATATTTCAAGCGAATTTTTGTATTACCCTTAAAACTTTTGCTGCTGTTCCTGGTGAGTGTTTGTTTTATTTTTATTTTGGCAGCTGACATATGGTTTAAATAAGTTTATTAGAATATTGAAAGACTTTATGACTTCAGAAAGCAAATATTAGCAAACAACGTTTAGAATGAGACAGCAAAAGATGTAAAGAAACAAAATGTTTTCTACTTTAATTTAATTTTATAATATATTTCAGACTATTACGAAAACAAACTTCAATGTTGATGAGGTTGTTGAAAAAGATGACAACTAGCCCCATAGTAAGCTGTATATTTAATAATTTATTTAGCTAGACATTTGAAATAAGATGTCAAAGAATTGTTAAAAAAATACTATTCTCCTAAACAGATTTTAAAATTAATGAATTTTTAAACCACTTTCTGATTAAACAAATCAAAGAGTTAAATATAGACAGTATTGCCAATAATGCTGAAAATAAGACATTATACAACACATCCCTTTGTGAGTAATAAAATCTAGGGGTTAGAAACAATTTTATTTTAAATAAAACCTACAGTAAGACCTAACACTTTTCTGAGTCTGACTTTTTATTGATGTTTTAAAAAATTTTTAAATTTCTTAGGAAAATCTTAATTTTTGTTACAAGTGAATTGGTTACTATATTATTTATGCTTAATATATAAAGGTTGAATAAGTTTCTGTTAAATTCAAATAAATTTATTTAAAAACGTTCACAGCCACCAAAGTTATAGATAATTTTACAGTATAACTTCTTAATTAATATTAATCATACGTCTAGTATATCGGAAATATATCTTTGGTGTGTAAATGTAGAATTTATGGTTTAATTTATGAAAATTTAATATAATAAAATGGCTAAAACATTTAAGACTTATTTTTAAATATGTTTTTTTTATAAGGATAAATTTATTGAATTAATTTACCAAAATCTAAATAAAATAAATCTTTATGAAATACGAAATGTTCAGTAATCTTTTTTTGTATAAAAGTTGAGCTCAAAATCTTAAATTTTTCATTTCTGTGTTTTATTTAATTTCAGAATTTATAGCAAAATTCAAATTCAAACCCCTAATTATTGTAAAGTTTTATAATTAATTTGAAGAAGCTGAAGTCTTAGCTCTTATGTTGCTTACAAATTATCAAAGTCTTAGCATGTTTGCCAAAGTTGTTATACATTTTCTGAACGAATTTCTAAATTATTGTTAATCATACGTCTATGGCCATAATTTCAACAAATATATATCAGTAAACGCTTAGTTACTTACGGAGTAAAATTATTTTGTCAGTTTTACCCATAAATATTGATTTGAAATTAATGTCATGTTACCTCTTAGGTCAATTTATCTGCTGGGTATTTTACTACCATAGATATCTTTATGTTGAAGTTACGAGCATAAGTCACCCATCCATACTGTGAAACATTTGCTGCAAAACATTTAAGTTTGTTGGTGAAAGTGGAAAAAGGAATGGAAAAGGGTACTCTGTTTCATATACATGAAGTTTTTGTTGAGTATGTCATCCACATTTATTCGTTCATATTCGTTCTGTACAGAAATGTCAACGAAATGGACACGTAAGCAGTTTCAAAAGAGAATTTAAAAATATTTTGCAGCTAATGTTTCAATGTCTGGATCGGGACTTAGTAGGAACAAATATGTTTCTGCTTTTTTAAATCATTTTGAAAAGTTTTGCGATTTTAAACCTTAAATAAAGAAATATTTAGTACAAAATTAAATAAAAAATCGTTTTCATTTACTTTTAATTGATGAAGAAAGAATAAACAAGTTTTACGATTGTTTTTTATTATAAATTTAGAATGCATATAAAAAGTGTATGGCCATTTACTTTTAAAGTACAATTAAATATAAGTTTTTATATATTTAACAACATCATAAAAATTCCATTAAAAAGTATCAAAAAACGATTAATTTATCTTTATGTTCAACATAGCAATAAAAAATCCTAATACATTTAATAGCTCGTTAGTTAAAACAAGCAATGTATTAGATAAATGCTTTCTTCTTTACTCAATCTCAGTTTTTGTTTTAAACTCCACAAATTCCGTAACATATAAATGTGCTTGCAACACTTCTATCACTTAAGCTTTGCACACATTTGCTTCTTCCGAATGTGTTTGGAATTCACATCTATGGTTTTAGAAAGTTATTTTTGCTTACATATCTTCCATTTTCATTGTTCTGTTCACTTTAGTTTCTGTCATTAATAAAATTGTTGTAATTAATTGCAAATTAAAACCAAATGAACCCTGTTGACACCAAACGTCCCAACACTATGAAAATAATTTGTGAAATGCAACTCCTGTGGAGAATGAAATAAATAGCATACATTTTTCTCTGTTTTTAGTAATTTTGTTATTGGCAGGTGTAAATTAGATGTTCTCTAAAGTGAAAGAGGAAAACATAAAGTTAGTTTTTCCAATATAAACTGAATTTAATGGCATATGCAGGGAATGGTAGAAAATTTTATAGAAATTATAAATTTTATTAAAATTTTCAATTAAATAGATATTGCTAAAAGACGTTACTTAAGGAAAAGAGATTTTGTTCATTTTTTAGTTTTGTTGAAATGAAATATGTAAATGAAAATCGATAGAATTATCATCCTAAGTTGTAAATGGTCCTCCAGTTGCTCATAACGTTGAAGCTACATCTGTCGAATTGGCAGGTATTTCTTCAGTTTGTTTTGCCAAATTACCAGGGCTTAATATAGCGTTTAACGTGCAAATTATAATAATATATTATGAAAATGTGGGTTCTGTAAGGGAACAGTTCTGCGATCACTCATATTTATGGCCAAAAATCGATTTTTTTAATAAAAACTCAAAATATCTAAATTCGCTAATAACTTGGCCAATAAGCTCTTAAAGAAGAAAATTAGATCGATCTGTGATCACTCATATTTCTGACCAAAAATCGATTTTTTTATATAAAAACTCAAAATATCTAAATTCGCTAATAACTTGGCCAATAAGCGTTTAATCAAGAAAAGCATCTCGATCTGTAATTTTTTTTTTCTTTTTAACTATTTTTACCCATTTCAAACCGCTTCTCACAAATTCACAAATCGAACACAAGCATTTTTTAATTTGGACAGTACAACGTCTGTCGGGTTAGCTAGTATTTCATAAAAATGGCATCAACCTTCAAACGAATAAAAAATTTCGATGATATCTCACAAACACTTTGTTTTATTTAAACTTAAAGATAGATTTCTATACAATTTTTTTTTAAAAAAAGGTAAAAACTAAATTTATGAAATTTTATTAAAAATTGTGCTGTCATACCATACGTATGATTAATATTAATTTAGAGATAGTAAAGAATTCCTCATAACTTGGGCAATTATTTAAATATTTTTATGGTTTTACCATAATATTAATTGTAATATATATGTAGTTATTTTCAATATGTTTTAGTGTGTTTTACTAACTTTAGAGCTATTCTAAAACTTCATTATCTTTAATACTCTACGAATGCATCATAATCTAAGAAAGATTCATATTAATTTAAACGTACTATTGGAAGTTTTACTATATCTTGAGCAATTGTTAAAATATTCTCATAATATTAACAGAACATGAAAGATAAGTTATTTCTATCTTGTTATATTTTGTGTAATCTGTATAGATCTCCTTAAGAACTCCATCCACAACTATTACACACGAGTTTCATATATTTTTTATCAACCTGTACGTATGATTAATATTAAATAGAACAAAAAGCAGTTTAAGTAAATAAATTTGTAATAAATTTCTATTTTCCAGCCTCAAATTTATTATTTTACTTGATATATTTTTGCCTAAAATATTTATAAATCATAATTTATGGTAAATTTCCTTTGAAAAATCCTTTCATTTTAGTATTTTAAAATTTTTTTAGACTTTTATTAAAAAACGTTCTTCATCTCACCTTATTTACAACTGCAAGGGATTGTAGAAAATTATTCAGCAAATAAAAAATATTTATTTTATTTCCAGCATTAAAATTTATTTATAAATCTTATGTTTGTAGCAATAAGAGTAATGTAACAAATCCTCAAATGAACATTTTTATTATTCGAAGATTTTATATAAATATTGCTGGTCTAGTAATGTCATGTGGGTAAAGTGAAACTATAAACTAAATAAAACAGAATTTAACTTAAAGGAATAAAATCTAAAAGTAAGAAAAGTATTAAGTAGTTAATTACTAAAAAAGTAAAGTTCGCAAATACTTTTTAAAATATCACAAGTTGAAACCAATTAATTAGATATTTCGATATATAAATATATGGTGATTGATGTTTATTTTTAGCATTTATAAGATTTCGATTTAGCTAAATATTATTTAAGATCATACTCCTTTAAGTCCCTATAATATTATCCTCCCACATTCGATTGCATTTGCAGGCAGCATTACCATATATTTTTCGGTTATTTATGGAAATTCATGGAGCATACGAAGCGAAACCAGAAAAAGGAATTTAGGCTTAACATTTTATGGTTTTTTAACAATTTATTCTCTTTTCTGTTTTTTTGTAAAACTCAACATATTTTATTATTTGTTAAACGCAAATATACAAAAATTCGCCTCAAATTTCTGCTGGAAAGTTTTAACACTGGTATAGGATCCCAGCAATTAAGCAAGTAGTCAATGTATCCTTTATAGTCAATAATTGTCTCTAATGTCTGATCACTCAACTGATTCCAATTTATTATATACTAGCTGACCCGACAGACGTTGTCCTGTCCAAGTTAAAAAACGCTTGTGTTCGATTTGTGAATTTGTGTGAAGCAGTTTTAAAAGAGTAAAAATATTTAAAAAGAAAAAAAAGCTACAGAATACATGTAAATCAATGTACATATTATGAGTTTTTATATAAGTAATCGAATCTTGGTCGGAAAAATGAGTGATCACAGATCGAGCTCCTTTTCTTGATTAAACGCTTATTGGCCAAGTTATTAGAGAATTTAGATATTTTGAGTTTTTATATAAAAAAATCGATTTTTGGCTAGAAATATGAGTGATCACAGATCGAGCTCCTTTTCTTGATTAGACTCTTACTGGCCAAGTTATTAGCGAATTTACAGATCGAGCTCCTTTTCTTGATTAAACGCTTATTAGCCAAGTTATTAGCGATTTTAGATATTTTGAGTTTAAATAAAAAATCGTTTTTTTTTTCAGAAATATAAGTGATCACAGATCGAGCTCCTTTTCTTGATTAAACGCTTATTGGCCAAGTTATTAGCGAATTTAGATATTTTGAGTTTTTATATAAAAAATGGAATTTTGGTCAGAAATATGAGTGATCACAGATCAAGCTCCATTTCTTGATTAAACGCTTATTGGGCAAGTTGTTATCGATTTAAGCTATTGTGAGTTTTTATATAAGTAATCGAATTTAGGTCTGAAATATGATAGAACACAGACCGATGTATTTTGCAGAGGTATTTAATAAGTGGGCATATTAGTGGACGTGGAGAATTTTTATTTATGTAAAAACTTTTACGGACTATGTATTGCGAGCATTTAAAAACAAAATAATTAAATCGGTCCAGGCATCCTGCGATTTTAGATATATGAAAAAAAATTGACGTTGTCAATTATTCTTTCAGTAAAAACTTAAATTCGTCAATTTTTCATTCCGTAAAATCCTAAGTTGGGCTATGACCAACATTTTAAAAAAAAAAATTGTCTAAATCGGTCCGGCCGTTCCCTACTGATGCAATTACCAACGAACGACATTTGATTTTTATTTATATAGATGTTCTCCTTGAAGTTCAGAGAGAAGTCAATTGCTTACTTTATACATCCCATGTAATCTAGCTTGAAGACAATTGTCATTTAAGTGCCTTTAAGTAATCTAGAGTGTAGTCACTTTAAACTTTAATTTTGTACTAAATTTTTTATGAGTAATTTCAACAAACTGGTTTTATATGCATTACGTTTATATAATTCTCTTGCAGTTCATTTTGTTCATTTTGTCTGACTATATAAAAATGGCATCTAATCCCCTCCTAAAACTCTGCTAAACAAAACTCAACTGGGACAGAAGTTGGTTTAAGTGTTTTGTTACACGGAAGCTTAATTTTGTAACTACAAACTTCTAAAGAATTCATGCAAACATTCTAGAAACTATGGCACATTAAATGGATCAGTAACTTGTAATTGCATTTGAAAAGGCCAGTATGATAGACATTTAATGAAAAATAGGAATACAACTGTGATATAATGTCCTTAGAAAACCTGAAAAGAGGTTTAATGCTTTGAATGTTTTTCTATTCACTATTCTCGTACATCCATCCTTTTGTCTACAAAAACATTTGTTTGCTTTTGATTTGGGCACAGCATCAGTCGTTTCTTTACTTAACATTAAAATGCTGGTTGTAATAGTGTCAGTATAAATTAAGTGAAATACTAGACTAGAAAGTTTAAAATTTCTTTAATGCTATTTCCCTTTCTAGCTTTTGTCAATTATTTAGACATGTCACACAGGGTGAAAGAAAGTTAAAATTAAAATCAAACTGTAGGTCACACAAAAAACAGAAAATAAAAGAAAAACAGTGGTTTGGAAAGATTAGAAAACAAATACTAAAGGCCTGTTTCACGATGCCGAAAGAAAAATGATTCGAACAAATTTGTATGAAAACTATTCGAAAGAATTTTAAAAACTGAGTGTTTTTCATACAAATTTTTTCGACCCATTTTTCTTTCGACATCGTGGAAAAGGCAGTAAAATACAATTTTCAAAAACAAACTAGGAAACGACAAAGAAAATCATGTTTCCCAAAATTTAGTGAAACAGGAAACGATTGCTAAATATAAAAAGATTTAAAATTCTATCAAGTTTGGTTAGCTACCACTAACCCAAAAATACCCATTCAGTTCGAATAACTTTATTATTCATTTCAGTCAGACCGAAATTACCGTTACCGATTAAATACCGTAAATAATCCAAATTAGAATTACTGTTACCTTTCAACTATTTCAAATCGGTCTCCACACAGAAAAAATTATATTTCAATTCAAATGTTTATCCCATATTGAACTGGTTTCAATTATTTCATAATTAAATCAAGTATTCATTTGCTCAAAAACAAAATTTCTTGATATTTTCTATTGAATTTTGAGTTTTGAATTTGATTATTTGACAATTGAATATACAATTTTCGTTATTGGTTGAATTTCAAATACAAAAATTATTGAATAGATAATTTTCGTAATTGAAATGAATGCTTGATTTAATTATGAAATAATTGAAACCAGTTCAATATGTGAGAAATATTTGAATTGAAACGGTTTAAGAAATAGTTTTTTCTGTGCAACCTTGCTTTATAATTAATAATTTTTAATAACCTTCCAAAAAATCTTAAAAGAAAATAGAAGTTTCCAAAAATAAACTTTAAGTTTATTTTAAAAAATTTTAAGTGTTATCATTTAGTTTTGAAATTTTTGTATGTCAAATTATTGCCTAACATCTCATTGTTTAAAAAGATTTTAAATTTCAAAATTCCCTTAAAAATTGTTTCAATTCAAGGCAGTTTTCTCTAATCAATTATAAATTAATATTAACCATACGCCCAGTTGTGATGGAATATAATAATTGTATTTTAATGTTTTATTTGCAATTTTTCACAAAGAAAGAAATGAAAACAAAATATTCTAAATACTTAGTAGTAATAATATAAAAAATTATAATTTTTTTCTTTGGGATTTTATGGTTTAAAAAAAAACTTGCTATGTATTTTTGAAAATTTTGATTCGGTTTAATCAACGGTTGATATCTAAAGGTTGCATTGCAATTTTTTCTTAAAAATAGTTTAGACTAAAACGATTTTGTAGAAACATTTTTTTCTAGTAAACAAATTATAAGAATTTGAATTTTAGTGGTTAAGTAGCGAATTTAGATATTAAGATTATTTCATGTCTTTAATGATAAATAAGTGATTTCTTCGGAGATACGAGTAGTTTGTTTTTTGCTTACATCTTATCCATTTGTTGGTCTTACTACTCATGGTGAAATGTCTAATGTCTTCCATTACGAATAGATACAAAAGTGACCGAAAAAAACATGTTTTCATGTATTCAGGGACTTATAGTAAAATTTCACGTATAATTTTTTTGCAGAACAGTTTAACCCCTTAAATCCCTGCTTTAATGGTGGTTTTTTGCACTTTTTTAAAAGAAGGACAAAGAAGTCCCATGCCTTGAGGATTTAGAGGGTTAACATATTATACAAAATTATACTCCGTAACATTTTACATAACTTTGCGGAACACATTTTATACCTAAAATCTAAGGATCACATGGTTTCTTATGACGATTAACAATAAGAATGTGCCAGAGTTGGGAAATTTTAACCCGCCTCAAATGAAATTCAGATGTAAACTTTTTTGTCTCATCTATCAAAATTTATTGGCCGGACTTTGTAATTTTGGAAAAAATTTGATTTTGTTGTATAGTATTATAAATAGTTTAACAAAAATTTTTTAATTGTTTGTTTAAGCTTTGATATTATTACAAATAAAGCTTGAGTGTCTGTAATTCTCATTCAATCTATAGCTTGATTTGTATAATATCTTTAAAGCCTTTTGAGAAAAGGTTTTCTGATGATCTGTCCTAAGCACCCAGTGAAATGCGTATAGGAACTAGCTTATCCCCCAACAATAAATGTCAGTGAATTTATGAATAACTAGCTGTCCCGGCAAACGTTGTTCTGCCATAGCTCACACAAAGTTTGAAGACAGCCACTGTAATAGTACTCCAGATATGCAATAATAAATTTTTATTTCGTATGGGATGTGCCACGCCCATTGTAAATATATAGGTCAATTGTGAATCTAAACCATCCAGGGACAAACTCAAACACACACAAAAAATTTCATCGAAACCGGCCAGCCGTTACGGAGGAGTTCAGTTACTAACACTCGTACAGAAGAATGCCATATCTCCGGAACTACTACGCCGATTTTGTGAAAACTTCACATAAACCATCTACAGTCCATCCCCAACGTACCCTGAAATTTTGGTTGAAATCGGTCGACCCGTTTTCGCAGTTAGTGGTGACATCAAAATGTACATTTCTTTTTATATATAAGAATTGGGAAATTAAGCACAATTCTTACTATAAAAATTGGAATATTTTTAATAAACAAACGATAACAAATACAATTTTGAAAGTTTGCGTTTAAATAGATTTTAAAGTCCAATCAATGCCCTCTTTCCAAGTATTATCAAATAATGCTATTACATTATTGAAACCATTTTAAAATAATTATTTTGAATAACTTTGCTTGAAAATATTTTTTTTTTTTTTGACATTTTCTTTTAGTATTCATATACAAAGGCTGTATACTGTGAGAATCATATTTTTAGTCGCATTTATTGGGTTTCCATCAAAAAGTAGTCGAAAGAGTATTTTAAAAACCTATCTCAAAACCTGTGATTTTTTTGAGGAATTTTTTTATTTGAGTAATTTTCTAGTTTCCACTCTATGTTGCTTAATGGTTTTTCAATCTAAAACCGAATGAAGTCAAAGTCAAAAACTATTAGTTTTTGGGTGGCATATAAAAGAAATTTATAAAAAGCAACATTTCTGTAAACAATTTTCCTTCTATATTCCATTTCTAACCACTGTTTGTTGCATATTCAACAGAAGAATGTTTACACAAAAGCAGAATGTTGATATCTGTACTTACATACACCAGTAGTTACAGGAATAGTTTGCTACACTTGGAATTTAGTTCACACTATCAAATCAAATTCTCATTCACTACGATGAACAATGGCAACAAAAATACAAAAAAAAGATAAAACTATAGATATACTTTGATCTACCTTGAGATTTTTACTGATATAGATAGATGACAGCAGATATTCAACAATTTTGTAACAAATTGTGAAGTATACTTATAGGCTTTTAACCAATTTGTACTGATATAAAGAGATGATAGCAGATATTCAACAAATTGTAACAAACTGCTTTGTATACTTGAAGGTTTTTAACAAATATTCTGTGCTATATTAGAAAAAATATTTTTTTTAATTATTTTATCCATTTAGGTTTAATTTAATTTTATACTTGCGTTATTTCAAAATTTTAATTGGTAAAGTGGTTGTTGCGTTTTGAGTGATTTTAAAACTGTTTACACCAGAAACCATTTCATTTGCCAATGGAATTTTGCAAAAAAAACATATATTTTTTCACAGCATACTTTTAGGTATACCAGTGTTTAAGTATTTGTTGCCTAGCAATGGTTTCTGTATTTTATCCGCAGTGTATTAGTGATTATTGCAAACAAAAAATAATGTTTATTTTCAGAGGCCGACATATATTTTTTACAGAACTAATTTTACGCCAGCATTAAAAACTCTTGAGGGGTTTGGTTGCTGCTGTAAAAACTGTCAACAAGGCATGAAATTAAAATTGTTCATTTGAGTTTTTTATTAGATTTTTAAACTGGCCACACGAATTAGTGGCAAAAAAATAGTTAAAATATAAAATAATGCGGAATTAGGCAACTTGGAACAATAATTATTTTCATATAAATATAAAAATAGCTATGAATATTGAAACTAAATTTGGTAAAAAACTTCTTCTTAGCTTGAACCTATTTATAAGTAAAAATATTTTCAAAATGAAGTACATAATTATATACATTGGCGAGGCTTATGAAATTACTATATTTCTGAAGATTGTTCCTCATGTAACATGTTTTAAAATGTTTCAATATTTATTTTATATTGGAATAATGAATAATAAATCTCATTTTCTGATATTTTTAAGAATCTTGCTGTAATATTTTATTGATGTATAAATGTTGCTAGTCTTTTTTAAACAAACTTTACTGTTTTACTTTATATTTGTTCAGAAAACCTAAAATCTATGTTGTGTTTGTGCAACATCAGCTATTAGTTGCAATTTATTTCATTAGTTCACCTAGTTTATTTCAGATTTAATAATTTTGCTTGTTTTTTATTTGTATCACGTTTCTATAGCTCCTTAAATTAATATAATTACCAGTATAAATATTGTATTATTTCAATTTTCATTTTGCTAGGTTTACTACACTTGACTCCTTTTTGTCTGAATGTTATTATTTATTTGTGCATCACTCACCATATAATCTCCACAGAGAATTAAAAGTGCAGCCACATTAGTAAAATGAAAAAACCAGAATTCAAGAAAAACTGGTAAAAGGCAATAAAAACTTTCATTTTTTCTTGCATCGTTACCATCATGCCATAGAAAATCGTACATTGCTTTCAATCAGCCCATTGACCAGCATTAATTTTGGCTGTCTTTCTTGTTTTGCTTCAGTTTCAGACTCATCTTTCAATTTGATAACTGGTTTTTTCTTGCAATTTCATTGCATTTCTTCTGCAACATTTGACAATGAAATGTTAATGTGCTCTGTATTGTGTGCACAAGAGCGTGTGGCAACCGTATCAATGAATGGTACAACTGACATACGATTACAAATGACATTAAGAAAAGCAATTGATTTCACTGGGAATAAATATGAGCATCTTAATATACAAAATGCTTATAGAAAGTGAGGCATTTCGACTTGCTGCCATTTGTTTAAAATTTATGGGCAAATATTTTCATAATAATGACGATGATGCTGTTGATGTTTAAGCCACAAATGGTTTAAAAGATAGTTTTTCTTATGTGTTGTTTGTATGTAATTAAGATGATTTCTATAGATTATTTATTATGGAAAATGTGCATTACTTAGAAGCTAAACTAAAAGTTGTATTAAATAGTTTGAAAAATAAAAGTAATTGGTAAGGCAGAACGACAGCTCTTCTAAAAATCATATAAATTAATATTTTCCAGCAAAGAAATGTTAAATGATGATTAAATTTGAAATAAAATATAAAAATGTATATGAGAAAGTAAAAGCACCCATAAATTTCCAGAACAAATTAATAAAACCGTTAGTTTTTACTTGCAACATACATTAATCTTTCCAAAAAATTTTTTTCATATAATTAAACGAATTTTTAAAGGTAAATGTAAAATTTCCAAGAAAAAAAAAAGTTGTTGCAACAAAAAATTGTACTTGCAACATGACAATTTTAAGCTAAAAATTTTCAAATCTAACCTTTATTATCAATTTCAACAAATAAACTGTCTATAATAACAATATTTCAACGTGCAACATACGAATATTTTATAAAAAATTCCTAAAAAAACTCAATTACATTATGATATAGCGTATTTAAAATGCTAAAAGTAATATGTATTTCCAAAAATATTGTTGCAACAAAAATTACTACATACTTGCAACATGGCTAGCTATTGCCATGTTGCAAAAATATTTAAAATATAATCTTTATTACCAATTTAAACAATTAAACTGACTGTAATAACAATATTCGGACTTGCAACATAAAAATTATTAAAAAGTAAATTATATTATGATATCTAATATAATATCTAATCTAACAATAATATTTCCAAGAAAATAATTTTGTTGCATGTATGTAATTGCAAAAAATTTCTACTTGTAACATGAACATTTTAAGCTAAAAATGTTCAAATGTAATCTGTATTACCTATTTAAACAAACAAACTTACTTTAAAAACAATATTTGATCTTGCAACATAAAGAATTATTTATGAAACATGTTTAAAAAACTCAATTATATTATGATATAAAGTATTTAGAAAGCTAAAAGTAATATTCCCAAGAAAAAATTTTTTAGCAATAAAAATTTTATCTTGCAACATGAGAATTTTAAGCTAAAAATTTTAAAAAATTATTTCCAATTTAAACATATGCAAAAAACATTGGTAAAAATATTTTGCAACATAATTTAGTTCTTGCAACATGCTAAATTTCTCTTAAAACCGCAATGAAAGTTAATTGCAAAAATGTAAATACATAAATCTAATTATTAAACTAGAATTCCGAATTAACTTAATTGAAGTACTTGCAACATTACGAATGAATTTAAAAATACTAATAAAACATTCTAGAAAACTAAATGTATTAATTTTCTGCGTAAAATATGGTTTCTGCAACATAATTTTGTTGTTGCCACAACAAAAATTTTAACTAAAAATGCTTTATAAATGAACAAGATATCTACTTTAAGCTGAAAAAATTCAATGATTTTCTATAAAAACCGGTTAAAACACATTTAGTCTCGCTTTATAGAAAATCAACAATTTTGTGTTATTAAAATTACATTATAATATTCATACCACTGAATTATAAAAACTAATTTCTGGGAAAAATATTGTGCAGAATTCAATAATAGTAATTGCAACACAAACAATTTTATAAAAAAAACGTTTAAAACAAGTCACTTACAACTTTAAAATCCTAAGGGCAATGTCATTTTAATAAAAAGACTTATGTTGCAACAAAGACTTTATCTTCTACACAAATTTAGTTTATAAATTTATTTGAACAAGATGTAATTTATCTAAAAAACACTAAATGATTTCTTAAACAAAATGGTGTTGCAACATATGCATTTCTGTTCTTGTAACATATAGAAGCTGAAATAAGTTTTTTTAAAAACGTATTACTTCTCTAAGAGTGATTAGTTATTTAATTTATATGAATTTAGTAATTGATACAATATCTAAGTTATAAAATACGATGTAGCAATATGCATGTCTTCTAATTCTTGTTACTTGAAAAATAAGTATTTTGTTTAATTAACTGAAAATAAATTAATATTTTCGGATTATATTTAGATAAATTTTTCATATTTCTGGGTCCATTATTATAGAAAATGCAAAATGTGTTTCTAATTTTAAATTTTTTAGGTTTAATATTATAAAATATTCCAAAAGTACCATTGCAATAAGGAAATAGTAACATTGATTATCACTTTTAAATTCGCATTCACTAAACCATAACCCGTCAATTTTGAATTTTAGATTTGTATATCATTTCCTATATTATCAACTAATTTTGTTTCTATAATACTTAATATTTAATAAATTATCACAAAACCGAAACCGATCGGTTTTTAATTTTTTAGAACCGAAACCGCGGTTTTGAAATTCTTCGATTTTTTGGAAACTCTAGGTCCATTATTATAGGAAATTCAAAAAAGTACCATCCGAATAAAGAAAAAGTACCAAAAAGTCTCCCCCTAGAATTCTCACTCACTTATGACCATATATGTTTAATTTCGTATTTCTAAGTCTATTGTTATAGAAAATTCAAAAAAGTACCATTAGAATATAGAAAAAGTACCAAAAAACTCACACTTGTGGTTTCCCACTCACTCTGTTTATATATAAGCTTTATTTCATGTTTCTAGGTTCATTGGTGAAGAAATTACAAAAAGTACCATTCGAATAAAGAAAAAGTACCAAAAAGTCTCCCCCTAGAATTATCACTCACTTAGGACCATACATGTTCAATTTCATGTTTCTAAGTCCATTGTTATAGAAATTTCAAAAAAGTACCATTAGATGAATAAAAAAGTACCTATAGTTCAGTTCTCACATTTTGGTACCTAATTATTATCCCCTATTCCTAACACTAACTTCACTCAAATACATATCAGCTAACTTTAATGTCGATAACTGAAATAATTTAAATTTTAAAAATGTACCATTAGGAGAAAAGTACCAATTTCCCTTTTCTTACTTGAACACCCCTCAAGTTTGAAATTTAAAAATATTCCATTTTGCCAAAATTGTTTATGCTACAGGCATGTATCAAAATATTAAAATCTGTGTTAATGTGCCCAAGAATAAATATGTTTTAAAAAAAGTACCAAACTGTTTACCCGGATTTGGCCCAATATACACCTTGGTACTCGAGTTCCAAATAACACCCTGTTAGTTAATTTTTGTATGAATCCAGGAACCAACGTTAAAAAAAAATATCAAAATTGGCTTAATAATTTCAAATATAATGTATTTTCCCGATTTTATCCCCTTTTTGGTACCTTTTTTATCCCCATTGAGGTGGTACAATTTCATTCAAATAAATTTCTGTAACGTGGTGGGAGCTCATAATAAAATATTCGTATGTCTATGTCAAATTATAGAAAAACATATTTTATGAAAAAGTACCAAAAATTAACACAATTTTTATCCCTTAAGGTTTCGAATTTCCAAAAAGTACCAAACTTATATTTTTTATTTTTTGATAAGTAATGAATATGATTTAAAATTTGATTCTATGTTTATTGGTTTAAAAGATACATAGGGTGCCAAAAAAGTACCAAAATACAGGTTTTCCCCTAAAAGTTTCGAATTTCGAAAAAGTACGAAACACCTGTCAGCTAATTTTTTGAATAGAGTAACATGCAATTTTAAGTGTTTTTGTATATTAGTTTTTATGATATAAGGTTACCGAATTTACCCTTTTTTACCCCCTAAACGTTCGAATTTCCAAAAATCCCACAGTTAAAATTTCATGATTCTAGCTTCAGCCGTTTGGGCTGTGCGATGATGAATCAGCCAGTCAGTCAGTGAGTCAGTAACGTTACTCTTTTATATATATAGATAAACTTTTAAAAATTCATTGCTGCAACATATTTTAGTTGCATGCAACTTACATTTTTTTCTAATTTTTTTATACAAGCTTAAACAAATAAAGCTGACAGTATACGTTATTTACTTGAACCTGAATGTGTTGGTAATCATTTTTTAAAAGCAAAAACTGTTTTGCAAAATAAATAATAACTAAAATCAGTTGCTTATAAATGTAGTACAAATTTCTAGCAGTTATATATTTATATAAGTAAATTAATGTTGCAACTATTTAAGACAACTTTCCTAATTACTTTTCTACAGAAGAACATTTTATAAAAAATCACTTTATGCACATTTGATTTATCTCAGTTTGTTAAAATCATCAGCCATATCAGCAATAACAACAGCAACAACTTTTGTAATTACCAGTAACAACTTTGTGTTGAAAGTTTATGTTCAAGGTAAAATAAGAAAAATCTATAGCACATTCATACCACACCTTCAACAACTATCTTCAAGTTAAACAAAAAAGAAACACCGATTTTCTATAATACACATCTGGCTGTACAAAAAAACATTCAATAGAAATGCCGTTTATTTGGTTTGTTTTGCTAACATTTTTCTCCACTCATTCAAGTTTTTGTATTGTCTATATGTGTTTAAAAACACCTTACCAAACTGAACCACCAAACACTCTCCAAATCTGCCGGCAAATTGCAAAGACAAAACTAAATTCACGCACAGTATATTTGCAAAGTTTGTTTTTCTTTTAAGAGAGTTTACGAAAGGTAGTGAAAAGTGCTTGTCTGTAGATAACTAGGTGTTTGCAGCCGTACATGAAAGACTTTTTTGCCACAATACATGTCAAATTGTGGTAGGACAAGAGTGTAAATTAGAAAATAAGTAAAATACAAACACGTTTACAAGCTCAATATTAACATTCCGACTTACACACCGATTTAATAGACAAAACATAAAATGGAACCAAATAATAGACACAGACAGAAGCATGCAAATATATTACAAGTTACAGCAATGTTATAAATACAAAGTATTAAAGGCTTTTAAACTTTAGAATCTAACGGATTTGACAACAAGACCAACACGACCATAATAACAGCAACATTGTCAGCATGAGCTAATAAAAACATTAATGTTGACAATGAAAAGTATGTAAAAGCAAGAAGAAAATAGCAAATGTTTTAAAAAATTGTATACACTGGTCTCTTTTTCCATTTACTCTCCAGCATTCTCTCGCGGTGAGGTGTATTTGGAAAATGTTTTGCTTTGAGAATATATGTTTAAAAGTCAAAATTGTGTTGCCGCAACATTTCTTTGTTTTGTAACATGTTGTATTACATTTCATGATGTAAACAATTTGTTTTAAACATAATGAGAAAATTGTAAATGCTGCTAAATAAAATTGTGTTGCAGAAATATTTGTTTGCATTTTAAAATGTTTTGATATAAACATCCATTTGATTCAAACATAATGACTAAAATTTACATGTTGCAAGCTTAAAAATGTTGTTTCAGCAGCATGTTTTTGCATGTCTACATGATAATAAAACCTTTTATTTGTTAACTAATGTATAAATATACTGAAAATCACTATGTTGCATGCATTACTTTTATATTTTGTGAAATGTTGTTTATAAATTACGATTTTGAATTTTTTTTTTGCAATTTAGCATAACCAATTTGATTTTTAGTCTTACTGTAAGTATATTTCTTCAGTAATGTTAAAAAATTGATGTTGCAAGTAAAAAATCAGATTGCAACGAAGTATTTTTGCAAGCTTTAAAGTTAATTCGTTTTCGAATATAGAATTTTGCTGTACAAAATTGTGTTGCAAGGACTTTTAAATTAATTCAGCATGTGTTGCAAGTTAAAAAATTATGGTTTTGATTTAGATATTATGATATACTACTGTGAACATAAATTTCATTCAAGTTGAACAGATAAAAAAATATGTTGCAATCACAAATTTAAGCATTTTTGTTTTATAAAATTAGTTTATTGTTAACTAATAAGTTATTTAAATACTAATTTATAAATTGAGCTGACTTTCAATAGTTTTAGAGCTCTGCGTTAAGTGTTTTACATGTTGAAAGTACAAATATTGTGTTTTAGAAATATTTGTTGAGCGTGGAATACTAAAAATGATTTTTATTTTGGATTTCTGACTATGATAGTTATATGTTGCAAGTTCGAAATTCCCTATAATCAATTTTATTAAGGTTTTATTAATATTTTGTCCACAATTTCTCGTATATTTAACATGTTGCAAGTATAGAAATTATGGTGCATGTTAAAATTTTGGTAAATTTTGTCTATAATTTTTTGTAAATTTAACATGTTACATGTTTTGAAATTATGTTGTAAGTTCATATTTTTGTACCATTAATTTTTTGTATATTAATAAAATTTTGTATACAATTTCTTGTAAATTTGATTTTTGCAAGCTTAGAAATTTTTTGCAACTTTTAATTGATGTACCATTAATATTTTATTAAGGTTTTATTAAAATTTTGTCTACAATTTCTTGTAAAATTAACAAGTTGCAAGTTTAGAAATTGTGTTGCAAGTTAAAATATTTGTACCATTAATATTTTAATAAGGTTTTATTATAATATTGTACAATTTATTGTAAATTTGATATGTTGCAAGTTTAGAAATTAGGTTGCAAGTTCAAATTTTTGCACCATTAATATTTTATTAAGAATTTATAAAAAGTTTGTGTACAATTTCTTGTAAATTTAACATGTTGCAAGTTTAGAAATTATGTTGCAAGTTAAAATTTTTGTTCCTTTAATATATTAATAAAATTTTGTATTCAATTTATTGTAAATTTGATATGTTGCAAGTTTTGAAATTATGTTGCAAGTTCAAATTTTTACATCATTAATATTTTATTAAGGTTTTATAAAAATTTTGTCTACAATTTCTTGTAAATTAAACATGTTGCAAGATAAGAAATATGTTGCAAGTTAAAATTTTTGTATCATTAATATTTTAATAAAATTGTTTCTGCAATTTCTTGTAAATTTTATATGTTGCAAGTTTAGAAATTATGTTGCAAGTTAAAATATTTGTACTATTAATATTTTATTAAGGTTTTATTAAAATTTTGTCTACAATATCCTGTAAATTTAACACGTTGCAAGTTTAAAATTAGTTTTCCTTAAGGTTTTTTTAAAATAAAACTTGTGTAAAATTTAAATTATAATTTAAGGTAAAATTCTGTATGTGTATTTTATATGTTGCAAGTTTAAAACTTTTTTTTTAATTAAAATTTAATTATTTAGAAGTTATCTGCAATGAGCTAGAAAATTTCTTTAACATTTTAATGTTGCCATCATTAAATTATATTTTATAAACAGCTTATTGTGGCAAACAAATTCTGTTTCCTTTAATATAAATAAAAATGTTTCATTATTTATTACTCTCCTACTAGCCTCTACAACATAAAGGCCCTCTAACACTATTTCCCTCAAATCTTTAACTGCCTGAGTATTATTTATTTACTCTTCATGAGAGTTAAACTCACCACACTCTGAGCATGACGAAAACTTGATTCGCCTCAATGAGTTTGTGTTTGATTTTGAGTTGTGATGATTGTTGTTACAATTGTTCAGTGGTAATGGTGGTGATAGTGATGTTGGTTGAAAAAAATCAAAGAAAAAGCAGAAGCAAAAGCAAAGATATCTACAACACACACGCACTTACCATACAAACGCTATTAAAAATCCAGTTAAATGTGCATGCTTGTGGCATGGAATCGCATGTGATTTTACCATTTGATGCTGCATGACTTAAAACTTTTCATTTCAGTTGCAATTTGGCGCTTGACGCGTAACGATTGGTGTAACGGTTGAAAGCAGTGCTAAATTAAAATAAAGTGTTTTTTTGAAATAAATAAAAAGTGAAGAAGGAAAATATTTAAAACAAATTAAAAGAAGCTTGATTTTTGAAGCAAAATATAAATAAAAAAATCGTCATAAGTGAATTTTGAGCAAAAAAAAAATAATTTTAAATTCAAATAAAAAAAAACGTTATTTGTTGCAAACATCAAAACATATTTTCTATAATATATTGTAGTTTTTTCTTTAGAGTCGTGTGTGCAGTTTTAAAGCCAAAGTGCGTAAATCTTTCTTATTAAAAAAAATAAAAATAAAATTCAAACCATTTATTCAATATCGCGGATGCGACTTTTTTTAAACTTGCCTAAGTGTTTTAAACAAGTTGATTTAATAAAATTCATACTAATTTAAACGATTTCATTTTGATGCTGTAGTTTGTTTTTTTCATTTTTCTGTTTTGCTAAAACTTTCGTGGCAGCGAAAGTTTTTTTTATTTAGCTTTTCGTTTGTTTTTCCATAAATGTAGTTGTGCAAGTTTTTCAAATATTATTATCATCAGCAACATCTTGGCCAGTTTTAATTGAAATTTTTTTTGTTTTCAAATTGTGTTGTTATAAATTATGCTGCATAAATAAAAGTGGATAAAATTGATTGATGTATGGAATTATGAGGAGCGTACATAAGTATACAAATGTGAATGTGAGTTTGTGAGTTTTTAACAACTTTGTTTTTTGTTAATTTGTAAATTTATGAGTTTAATACCCTACATCAATACTTTGAAGTTATTGGAAAGTAAAAGAGCTACAAATAAAGTAAATGAAAGAAAGAGTTTAATATTTATAACAACAATCGATAAAACGATGTTTATTACTGTCTGATTCAGAAAAACGAATGGAAATTTGGACGAAAAAATTTGTATGAAAATTTGTATGAAAATATTTATAAATCTTTTATTAATTTTTGAGTGATTTTCTTATAAATTTTCAAAGCAAATGTTCCCTCCGATTTACTGAAACACACCATTTATATTTAAATTGTAATTGAGCAACCATTAACTCCAATAACGGGTTTTATGTATAATTAGTCTGGAAATCATTATTTTTTTAACAGGTTTTCCAATTAGTTCATTAAATACTTCAACAGTTTTTCCGATAAATGCTTATTTTGTCTTAATTAATTCTTTAAATCAAATGATAACTTTCATCAAATGATATCTCAAATAATCGAAATGTATTTTAATTTGAATAAAACGAATTTTTGTAATAATTTAAATAAAAATCAAAAAAAATATATCGTGAAGCAAATAATTGTAATTTAATCGCTTATACATACCTACTTTAATCGATTAATTGGTTATTCGTATATTTTTAACATTAGAAGACTTATTTTCATAAAATAAATTTGTATTAAATCGGATACTCTAATATTTGTTTATACGGTTAATCTGTTATTCGAGTACTTTTACAAAAATCCATTAAAATTTTGAATAAGAATAAGTTTCCTTAAATTCCCTTGATTTAAAAGCTTAACCCTCCGTTAGTCGCAATCATTTTCAATCGAGACTTGTCGCAATGTATCAAATTGATATCAATAAAAGAAAGGCTCGTTTGAAAATAGTCTCTTCACTTTTTATTTCAAAAACATAAAAACAATATTAAATTCAAAGTATTTAAAAGTATAATACAAATAAAATTGCAGTATAAATATATTTTTATCAAAAAATAGCTTAAAACTTAGGGTGTTTAAAAAAATTTACAATAAAAAATATTTTGCCTCTATCAACTAGGTCAGTTGCGAGTAACGGAGGGTTAAACGAATAAATTGTGCAATTATTCGTCTAATTTATGCAATTTACCTTTACTGGAACTTATTTAAATAAATTATTTTTTTATTTTTTGTACATTTTATTTAATCGATTATTTGTTATATATTTTAATCGATCAATCGGTTATTCGGAATAAAATATTTTCATTATCAATTAAAAATTTATTAAAAAATTGTGTTTGTAATATTATTTTCTCAAAATAATTTTTTATTTAGCGATTAATCGAATAATTTTTTATTCGATTAAATGAGTAATTTTTTTAGTATCCTTTAAACATTTAAACTATCGTAATTTTACTAATAAACAATTCTTATTTTATCTTCTAAACGAATAAATTGTTATTCGATTAATCGTATATTTTTTATATTTTTCAGTGAAAATTATAACTTCTTTTAAACATATTTAAATAAGTTATTTGTTTTAAACTGAATATTTTTGCAAACTAGTTTTTATGTATTCGATTATTTGTTTTAAACTGAAAATTTTTGCAAACTAATTTTTATGTATCCGATTATTCGAAAAAAATTTTATTCGATTAATAACAAATTTTTAAAAATGATAAAAAATTGTGTTTGTAATATTAGTTTTTCAAAATAATTTTTTATTTAATCAGAAATTCGAATAATTTTTTTATTCGATTAATAGATTATATGAGTAATTTTTTAGAAATCCATTATCCAGATATTTGAATTGGCTTAATTTTACTAATAAATAATTTTGATTTAATCGCCTAAACGTATACATTTTTTTTCGATTAATCGGCTAATCGTACATATTTCTCCTTCAGTGAAAGCAATAACTTCTTTTAAACGTATTTAAATAAGTTATTTGTTTTAAACTGAATATTTTTGCAAACTAATTTTTATGTACTCAATTAATCGAATAATTTTTTATTCGATTAATAACAAATTTTTAAAAATGATACAAAATTGTGTTTGTAATATTATTTTCTCAAAATAAATTTTTATTTAATCGGTAATTCGAATAATTTTTTTATTCGATTAATCGATTACATTAGTAATTTTTTAGTTATCCATTAAAAATTAACTAGAGTAATTTTACTAATAAAAAAATTTTATTTTATCTCCTAAACGAATATTATTCGATTAATCGCTTATTTGTACATATTTCTCATTTAGTGATACCTATAACTTCATTTAAATGTATTTAAATATGTTATTTGTTTTAAACTGAATATTTTTGCAAACTAATTTTTATGTATTCGATTATTCGGACAATTTTTTATTCGATTAATAACATATTTTTGAAAATGATAAAAAATTGTGTTTGTAATATTATTTTGTCAAAATAAAGTTTATTTAATCGGTAATTCGAATAATTTTTTTATTCGATTAATCGATTATATGAGTAATTTTTTTGTAATCCATTAAATATTTAAATTAGCGTAATTTTTCTAAAATATAATTTTGGGTTAATCTCTAAAACGAATAAATTGTTATTCGATTAATCGGTTAATTGTATTGAATATTTCTTTCCGTCAGTGAAAATTAAAACTTCTTTTAAATGTATTTAAATATGTTATTTGTTTTAAACTGAATATTTTTGAAAACTAATTTTTATGTATTCGATTATCCTAATAATATTTTATTTGATTAATAACAAATTTTCAAAAACTATAAAAAATTGTGTTTGTAGTATTATTTTCTCAAAATATTTTTTTATTTAATCGGTAATTCGAATAAATTTTTTATTCGATTAATCGATTACTTGAGTAATTTTTCAGAAATCCATAAGATATTTGTACTAGCTTAATTTCCCTAATAAATTAGTTTAATTTAATCGCCCAAATGAATAAATTGTTTTTCGATTAATCGGTTAATTGTTTTGTATATTCCTTTCTGTCAGTGAAAATTATAACTTCTTTTAAATGAATTTAAATAAGCTATTTGGTTTAAACCAAATTTTGCAAACTAGTTTTTATGTATTCGATTACTCGACATTTTTTTTATTCGATTAATCGGTTATTCGAGTATTTTTTTAAATCCATTTAATATTTTTATTAGCGTATGTTTCGTATCAAATAATTTTAAACAAATCAAAATAAATTTGAGTTAATGGATTATTCGTATAATTTTTTATTCGATTAATAAGTTATTCGGAATTTCTTTTCTTCAATCCAATATTTTAATTTATGTAAGTTCTGTATTAACAATTTATGAATTAAGCGGTTAGACATTAATATTTCATTCGATTAATCATTTAATTGTATTTTTTCAAACCTCTGAGACAGTCAATAACAAATTTCGTAAGAATTTAAAAAATATTGTGTTTAAAATATAATTTTCACAAAATAAATCTTTATTTAATCGGTTACGCGAATAATTTTTTTATTTGATCAATCGATTATTCGTGTACCTTTTCAGAAATCCATAAAATTTTTGTATTTTCGTCAGTTTGCTAGTAAACAATTTTTACTTAATGTCATAAATGAATATATCGTTATTCGATTAATCGGGTAATTGTTTGCTTTTACCTCCAGTAAAAACTATAGCCCTTTTAAAATGTATTTTATTAAGTTAAATAAAATTATGTTTTTAAGCGAAATTAGTTTATTCGGATGCAGTCATTCAAAGAATTCATTAAATTTCTTAATTAATGGATGTTTTTTATCAAATAGTTATTATTTAATCGCTTATTCGATTAATTGATTGATCCAATATTATATTTGCCGTCAATAACATTGATAATTTTTGTTCATTACTTTTTATTTTTGAATAACTTCCTTTCAATTATTACAAATCCCAACTCTATTTAACTATTACTAGTTGCTATATCAGAAATGAGTTCTTTGAGTGAATAACTTATATGTTTATTTGTTTAGCAATAACAGATTTTATTAGAACAAAAGCAAAGAAAAACAAGTAAGAAAGTATGGTCGGTCAAGCCCGACCATATAATACCCTACACTAAGTAAAAGAGTAAAAACATTTTTCTTTTAAAATTTCAATAATTTGTATTTTTGAGTGATTATCGGAAGTGGGACTTATATGGGGGCTATGACCTTAGGCCGTGTGATAAGTCGACCAGACAGACGGACGGACATCGTTTAATCGACTCAGAAAGTGATTCTAAGTCGATCGGTATACTTTAAGGTGGGTGTTAGACTAATATTTTTGGGCGTTACAAACATCTGCACAAACGCATTATACCCTCCCCACTATGGTGGTGCAGGGTATAACAATGCTGTATTGAAATCAACATATATTTAACATTTCAAGCTTAGTTGCAGTTAAATCAAGACCGTATATTTGAATGTGCAAGTAAAATTTGATCACTTACTAGTTTCCTCTGTAATATAGATCAGACAATTAATAGCCTGATTTTCAATATTTAATTTGTAGATAACTATTTAAAAATTCCTTTTAAATTGTTCAAGTATTGGACAATTTTCTAGCATTACCCATGAATTAATATTAATCATACGTATAGTATGCCTTAAATATTTTAAATTTAATTTCAACAGTTTAGCATGACTTTTGGTCAAAGTTCTATGTCTTTGCAATAAGTTTAAACAGAATGTATTCAATTGATAACAGAATTATATATCAGAATCTGCAAATTAGTTCAGAAGCAAATTATTAAAATCTTTCCCCTTGTCAACTATGTTCTATAATCTTAATTTTTGTTGTAATCTGTTCAGCAATTTGTGATAAACAAATTGATTTCCTGAGGCTTAAAAATTTAGTCTGTACTTATTGACCGGATTTTTCAATATTTTAAATATGGTTTATTAACCATGTAGGTATTTCTATTTTTCAAATAGCACGTGTTTATACATATGCTATGTATATAGTGAGGTTGTATATCCAACTATTTGTGTTAAATGTGTTATGCCATGTTTGAGGATTAAAAAGGGATATTGTTTGCATTAAATTTGTAGTCCTTATGTTGTTGAAATAAAAATTGTTGAATGTCCGTCACGCTTGTTTGCGGATATATTTGGCTTTTTGTGGCAAATCCAAAACCTTGTGTGGATTACAGAATATTTTAGTATCATTTTTTCTATGATATCTAACATTTTAAAATAGGGGGGTTTATAAACTAATTTGACAAAATAAAATCGGTTTTACACCTGATGATTGAATATTTATGGCAATACATATGAATACATATAAAAAAGCGCAAAGCAAGAGATTTTTGTGAAATTAACAAGGGAGTTAAATAAAATTTAATTTATAATTTGAAGATAAATTTTTAATTTAGGCTTAAGTTCATTTTATTATAATTTATTTGTAATAATTCAAAGAATATCACTGAATACTAAAATTTTAGACAATTAACTAATTGGAATGCATTTTCTACCCTGCCAAGGGTTTCGTCAATAATCTTCATTGTCTAAAATTTTAGTATTCAGTGATATTCTTTGAATTATTACAAATAAATTATAATAAAATGAATTTAAGCCTAAATTAAAAATTCACATTCAAATTATATATTTATATATAAAGTTCGAATAATTACAAAAAATCCTATGAATAAAATTTTATTTGTTTTGGGAATTTTTGAAAATATTTATTAATTTCTCAATAACGGCATTTCTTAATACGTAATTTTTTTGTCTAAAATTTTATTATAAATATTAGCTTTTGTATGTTAATTACATTTTAAAAATCCATCAAAAATTGTTTGAGTTAGAAAACGTTTTTCATAATACTTCTTAATTAATATTAATCATACGTAATAGATACCTTAATTATTTAAAAAACAAGTTTTTAGCCATTTTAAGACAAATTTAAAAGAAATTCATAAACCGGCATAATACAATTTTAGAATTATTACATAAAGTATTTAATTTAGTGCAGGAAAAAAGAAACGTATTAAAAGTTAATAAAATACATTTACGATTTTTTGGAAATTTCAATAAATTTTCCAATAAATCAATTTTGCAACTAAAATTATTTTTATTAATTTAATAGCCTAAAGTATGACCTTTTGTCCATGAAACATATTGTTTAATTAATCCTCAATTACTAAAGTTATAAATTTTTGGTAATTATTCGAACTTTTTATATATATAATTTGAAAGTAAATTTTTAGTTATGCTTAAGTTCATTTTTATTATAATTTATTTGTAATAATTCAAAGAATATCACTGAATACTAAAATTTTAGACAATTGGCAAATTGGAATGCATTTTCTACCCTACCAAGGGCGTCATCAACAATCTTCATTGTCAAGGTCTATTTGTAAATATCATCTATTTAACTTACTATTATTAGGAATTAGAATATGGGTTGACTACAGCAACACTAATAAAATGATAAATTTGTAATAATAAGAATACACATATATAATAAAAATATTTGAAATTTCGTCTAATTTACAAATAATATAAATATGAATTAGGCTTCCCATATTCTAATTCCTAATAATAGTAAGTTAAATAGATGATATTTACAAATAGACCTTGACAATGAAGATTGTTGATGACGCCCTTGGCAGGGTAGAAAATGCATTGGCAATTGTCTAAAATTTTAGTATTCAGTGATATTCTTTAAATTATTACAAATAAATTATAATAAAAATGAACTTAAGCCTAATTAAAAATTTACTTTCAAATTATAAAGTTATAAATATTATTTCAAAATAACTTTGGAATTAATATTAATCATAAGTATACTATGACCGTATTAATATTAATGAAGGTTTCTATATTAAATGGAAAACGTCAACAAATAGTCACCTAAAAACTTAAGAAATCGTTAAACGAAACTCTCTAAAATAGTACAAATTTGGCGAAAATTAAAAAATATAATTTTTCTGAAATTTTTCTCAACATAAATTTATAATTTTTTAATAGAGAAACAATATATAAAGCTAAGTCATTTCCACATATAGTATCCTGGAGTCTAGTCTTGTGTTCACCATACAAATTTCTTCCATTAATTTTATAATCCCGAAGTTACAGACAATATTCCAATATAACATAGGAATTAATATTAATCATACGTATAGTACAACCAAATTTATTAAAATCAAATATTCATAGTTTTGCGCGAAATATAATAAATCCAAATAAAAGTATAAAACAAATATTGTTTTAAAATATTATAAATCTTATACAAACATTTATAAGATAAAAAACAGCTTCAATTTTATAAAAATTTTAAAGAAAAAAATAAAAATATTTCTTAGAAATATAATATTCTCTTACAAAAGGCCTTTAAGACTAGGCTTTCAGAAAAAGTAACCACCATTCATTACTTATATTTGAACAAAATTATTATATTTAATTGGTCTATTTCATTACCTAGTTACCCACATTATAAAACCCCAATTAAATTATGATATTTGTTCACCATTTTCACATTTTCCCCTGCAATTCGTCATTAAAAGCGAAGTCAACTTTCATTTATATGATTTCTTCTTCATCTATATTGTCAATTTGATGACTGTATAACTTGTATTTAAAACGCACTATTTTTGGGTAGACATCAGTTATGTTTTTATTTAATTTTTTTTAAACTTATTTTTCAGTTTCCATTTCTTCTTGTTAATGGCATTAGTTTTATTAAATGAATACTTTCTCGTATCTGTTACACTAAAATAATAAATTTAGTATAACAATTTTCAATTTTCAAAGTTCAATAAATTTAGAATGAACATAATTTATGGATCCAAAATTTTGTTTTTGTATAAATAAAATTTATTTAAAAAATTTAAATTTAATTTAATATAAATGTCTATAAGATAATCTATTAGATTATGTAATAGAAATGAGATCAACTATCACAACTGTTGTTTTAAATATTTCACTAAAAAGATTTTTTATAATTTGTTTTGGGAATAAGTATCTGCAAATTTGTATAATAAATTCTATTTAAAATAAAGCGACAGGAAACAAAAAGTAGCCTTGAATCTTAGCTTTTGTAAATCGTTAAAGTTTTAAAAATCGTTCAACAATTACTTAGGTTGTGGACAAGTTTTCAATAGAACCTCCTAATTAATATTAATCATACATATAGTAGGCCAAATTATTAAAAATCTAGTTCTAACACTTTCAAATTAAATGTTTTTTAAAAATTGATAATTTAAATAGCAAAGCGAAAGAAAATCTAATATTTTAATAAAAATTCAATGTAAATATTTCAAAATAATCAATATAAATTAAGGGATTTCGAATTTTGATTTTCGTTTTTAGAAAATCACAAAATTTATATAATAAAAAAAAGTTGTAGCAAATATTTAATAATACAAAAATGGAGTCTAGAGTTTTTGTTATTGTCAGCCGTTAAAATTTTGGAAATCGTGAACCAATTGCTATACTTATGACGATTTTTCAACATAACCTCCTAGTTGATATTAATCATACGTATGGTATGACCAAATTTTTAAAAATCAAGTTTAAGCTCTTTTATAGTAAACTTTTTAAGGAAATTTTTAATTTTAATAGCAAAGCGAAAGAAAATCTTCTGGATTAAAAAAAAATTCAATGTTAATAGTTCAAAATGAAACATTATAGACTATACGATTTTAAAACAAGAAAATCTACAATTTTTTATAATAAAAAATGCTGTAGGGAATGACGTTATAACACTAAATGGTAGTCTAGACTCTTAGCTTTTGTCAGTCGTTGAAGTTTTGGAAATAGTGTACCAGTTGCTATAGTTGTAGATAATTTATCAATATAACCTCTTAATTATAACCAATATAACCTAAAAGTTTTGGGAAAATTATGAATGTAAATGATAAAACAAAATAAAATCTACTAGTCTAAAGAAAAAACAATATAAATATTTCAAAATGAAACATTACAGACCAAAGAATTTCAATAATAGAAAATTGTTTTCAGAAAATCTCCCAATTTCTACAATCAAAGAAAGTTGCAGGATTGATATTATCACAATAAAACGTAGTATGAAATCTTGGCTTCACCAATTAACCTGGATATTGACAATTTTTCAACCTTACCTCCTAATTAATATTAATCATACGTATACTAGGCCAAATTATTAAAAATCTAGTTTTAACACTTTTAAATTAATTGTTTTAAATGCATATTGTTAATTTAAATAGCAAAGCGAAGAAAATCTAATATTTTAATGAAAATACAATGTACACATTTCAAAATAAAACATTACAAATTATGGGATTTCAAATCTTGATTTTCTTTTTTGGAAAATCTCGAAATTTATTTAATAAAAAAAAGTTATAGCAAATATTTAATAACACAGAAATGGAGTCTAGAGTTTCTTCTATTGTCAGCCGTTAAAATTTTGGAAATCGTGAATCAATTGCTACACTTATGATGATTTTTCAACATAACCTAATTAATATTAATCATACGTATTGTGTGACCAAATTATTAAAAATCTAGTTTAAGCTGTTTTATAGTCAACTTTTTATTTTAGAAAATCTACTGGATTAAAATAAATTCAATGTTAATAGTTCAAAATGAAACATTATAGACTACACGATTATGAAATTAGATTATTTTGTTTTGGAAAATCAACAAATTTGTATAATCAAAAATGCTGTAGGGAATACGTTATAACACTAAATAGTAGTCTAGACTCTTAGCTTTTGTCAGTCGTTGAACTTTTGAAAATAGTATACCAATTGATATAGTTGTAGACAATTTGTCAATATAACCTCCTAATTATAACCAATATAACCTAAAAATTGTGGAAAAATTATGAACGTAAATGATAAAACAAAATAAAATCTACTAGTCTAAAGAAAAAATAATATAAATATTTCAAAATGAAACATTACAGACCATAGAATTTCAATAATAGAAAATTTTTTTTAGAAAATCTCCAAATTTTTACAATCAAAGAAAGTAGAAGGAATTATGTTATAACACTAAAATGTAGTATGAAATCTTGGCTTTTTTCAGACATTAACATTTTCAAACTATTTTGCCAATTGCCCTGGTTATAGACAATTTTTCAACCTTACCTCCTAATTAATATTAATCATACGTATGGTATGACCAAATTATTCAAAATATAGTTTTAACAATTTCTCTCTAACATTTTTTTGAAAATTATAAATTTGAATGAAATAATATTAAGCTCTTAAACTTGAAATAAACTTAAGCTCCCAATTAATATTAAGCATACATATGGTATAATCAGTTCATTAAAAATCATTTTTAAACACTTTTAAATTAAACTCTTATAGAAAATTGTTTATTTCAATAGCAAATGGAAAGAGAATCTTCTAGTTTAAACAAAAATTCAATGCAAAAATTTAAAAATTAAACATTATAAGGGATTTCTAAATTAGGTTTTTTTTTTTTTGAAAAATCTCCAAATTTTTATAACAAAAGAAAGTTGCCGAGAATATTTAATAACAAGAAGAAATAGTCTAGGCTCTTAGGCTTTGTTAGTCGTTGAAATTTTAGAAATCGCTCACTAATTTCACTAGTTACAGAAAATTTTTCAACTTAACCTCCTAATTAATATTAATCATACGTATGGTATGACAAAATTATTAAAAATTAAGTTTAACCACTTTTTCTCTAAAAATTTGGAAAAACTATGAACTCAGATGATATAGCAAAGAAAGGTCTACTAGTTTAAAGAAAATTCTATATAAATATTTCAGAACTAAACACTACAGACTAAAGAATTTCTATATAATACTATTTTTTTTAGAAAATTTATAAATTTTTATAATAAAAGAAAGTTGTGGGGAATATATTATAACATTGGAAAGTAGTCTGTAAATTTAGCTTTTGTTAGTCATTAACTTTTTCAAAATTGTTTACAAATTGTCCTGGTTATAGACAATTTTTCAATATAACCTTCTAATTAATATTAATCATACGTATGGTGTGACTAAGTTATTAAAAATCGAGTTTTAACACTTTTAAATAAAAAAGTTTTAGAAAATTGTTCAATTAAATAGCAAAGCGAAAGAAAATCTACTAGTTTAATGAAAATTCAATGTAAATTCCAAATTAAACATTATAAATTAAGGAATTTCAAAATTAGATTTTTTTTTTTTTTTTTTTTGTAAAATCTTGAAATTTATATAAAAGAAGAAAAGTGCAGCAAATATTTAATAACACTAACATGTCTACAGTTTTAGGCTCTGTCAGTCGTTTATATTTTCAAAATCGTGCACCATTTGATATAGTTATAGACAATTTTTTCAATATAACTTCTTAATTAATATTAATCATACGTATGGTATGACCAAATTATTAAAAATTAAGTTAAAACACTTTCTCTCTATAAAGTGTGGTAATTTTATGAATTTAGGAGATAAAACAAAAGACAATCTACTAGTTTAGAGAAAAACTCTAACAAATTGTACTAGTCGTTTGCTTAAAATATCCTTACCACCCTCGTTTATATTATCTACAGCATACAAATTTACTTATACACATTTAAGTTTTCGTAGATGTCTGTAAAAGTATCTGAGTGTGTCTGCTCATCTTTTTGCTGTGCATTAACTAAAACGTGTGCACTTGTCTATATATTTGTCTGTGCCAGCTTAAATTTTCAAGCAACAGAACATAAACCAGCAACACATACGCCAAACAAACCGCCACAAAAAAAAAAAGAACAACGGAACCAACAAAAAAGGCAACTGGATGAAAAAGGATGTTATAAAAAAGCATGTTCTTCAAAAAAAAAAACATAACAGTGAAAAACTGCATGGTAGTAACATAAATGTATGTGTCTAAATTGAATTTGGCATGAATATATCTAGTGTCTATACAATATTTTGTTTTAGTAAGATAAAAATAAAACAGCATACTTTTTTATAAAGTACTTTGGCAGTCTTAACATGGCATGCCACACATATCAACAACATCATCATCATCTTCGTCAACATTTTATGGCAGACAGACCTACAAAAAAAACATACAAACATACGATATCATACTGGCAACAACTACAAGCCTGATAAGGTTGCAGCAGCAAGCAACATATTAAAACTTCCTTGTCGTGAAAACAGACAGTGGAGAAGATGGCGGTTTTATAGTTTTTTGTTCTTTTTTAAAAATGAAAACCCTTCAACCATACTTTTCTTTGATGCTAACAATTCTTTTTCCAAAGCCACAATGGTTTTTTGGTACAATTTTAAAGGGAATATTTTGTTTTAGATGAATATGGTGGAATATTTTGCAATTAGTGGGAGTTATTGTTTTTGTCCAAAGTGTAAAATAAGTTATGAAATTTCTAGGAAACCGTAATTATATAAAGATCGTTTTTAAAACAAATATACCAGCATGAAATTTAAGGTATGTGCTGATATTTTTGTTCGTAGTAGTAATACAAAATTCATAGAGAAGTACACATAGAGAGGAACTAAAATAAAACGCAAACAAACAAATTATTAAAAGCATGATACAACAACATAAGGTACACCCAGTAGAAAATAAATTCTCAATTATACAATTCTTGTAACGTCAAACAAAAGAAAATATAAAAAAAATATGAAAAAAAATCAAAATCAAAGTTTGACGTTATAGGGCTAAATATTGAAAACTCTCCCTAGTGATTCTACGTTCTACAATTATTGTATCATGATTAAAAGTATTGTTTTTGTTTTCTCATAGTTTTTTTTACTAATAAATTTTCACCATTACGTTTTTGGCAACTGAGTTAGGTCTTTGACAGGAGAGTTTCCGCTCTATGTATACCAAATTATAAGAAAATCAGAACAAATTGTAAAATTCTCATTTCATTTTAGTGAATAGAGAAAATATATCCACTTATAACATATTTATACACATGAATTCATTTAACAACTCTACAGGAAGAAAGTGAATGACCAAAACGGAAATATACTACAATCACAGAAGAGATGTTGATGAAATCATAAAATCTACACATGTAACAAAACGCTGGAATTTAGTTTTAACTTACTTTCATCTATAAAAACTTATTAAAGTTTTCTTGTTTATTTATTTGTATCCTTCATTTACATCAATTCTTCTACTAGATTTTAGCTTCACTAAGTAAATTTGTTGTCTTCTTTGTTTCCTTCCTTCCGTTTAGGCTTTTAAATTTATTTATTTAGTTTTTTTTAAAAACAATTTTCTTTATTACACACTTTATAACAAATTGTTTTATTTCCTCCACTTTTCATTCCATTTTTTGGTAGGAATATTTAACAGCAAAGAAACGAAAGTTTCCAAATGGTTTCATTTTATTTGATTTTAGTTTTTTATTTTCTGCTCTCCAAATGTTCGAATGATTTATGAGTTCTGAACTATTTGTCAAGAATTGCTGAGGAAATAAATGATGACACATGTATGACGAATATTTGTTCTTTTTTAGTTTGTGCTGGAAAGAAATAATGCAAATTTGATAAGTTTTGTTAGAATGAAAAATTGAAATGGGATATTCAATTTTTTAAGTTTTTTTTTAGTTTTCTTATGGTCTAAATGTGTTTGAGGATGACAAAAATACTTTGCTAAAAGGACATCAATATTTAATAGAAAATAATAATAGTTTTTATATGAGTGTTGCTTTTTGCAATAAATCAATTTGAAAGTAAAACTTTTTTATACAACTTTGACTAAAAAAGTTCTTTAATCTAAAATTGTTTTAAAAATTACACCCGAACTAAATATTTTAAACCACAAAATATAAAGAATTCCTTAACCTTGGTGGCTTTCTCAAAACATAAAGAGAACTAAAACCACAATAACCAAAATTAATCGAATAAATTTTAATGTTTTTTAAAATTGTGTCAACTATCGAACTAAATTCGACCACTTTGTTTGTCATTCATCCAGAAAAGGGCTTTACCGTAAAACGTGCGAATCGAGCGGACTCAAATTTATCCTTAGCATATTTTGTTGAACGCTATATCCGTCCATGGTGATTTGACGAAACACACTGACAGCCAATGCGACAGATGTAGCTTCATCCATATGGCGGCTATCAACTGTCAAAGTTCTGGAGTCCCTATTTTTAGGCAAACCATATAAATAAAACCATTTTTTAAGTGTCAAACACGAACCATTTCTATGATGCCGTTTTTTCCCCCAAAAGTAACAAAAGTAGATTAAGGTATAGTGAATACTCTTTTTAGTATTTGTTATACTTTATTTACAAACCAAAAAATTATGGAAATGGAAATAAACGGAAACAGCTCATAGTTACATGTTTACGGACATTTTTAAACAAAAAACCATCAGCATTCAAATGTATTCTGTATAAATCTAAATAATCAACCAAAACCCCGGTTGGCATACCAGAACTCATCCCATATAATATCCCACCAACTATTTAGCCATTAAAACTGACAGATTTGTACACTTTTTTCCTTTTTCATTCAACATTTTGAAGGTTTGATAATGAATGTATGGAGGATGAAGGCAAAGTTTAAATAAAAATTCAAAAGATTTTGTAGTTGCAGAGCACCATGAAATATTCCCAGAAAACAAACACACGTGAACTGTCATGTTTGAGCCTGTAGGCACATGTTTTATATCCGTATACTATGCTAAACATGTATAGGAGGGTATGTTAGTGTTACAATATCACACGGTAAATGAACTTTAAATAATAAATAAATTTTAAAGAAAATTTCTAAAAGATGTAAATGTTTTCATACATTAGAGCAGAGATTGCAAAACATACATTTAGGAAAAAAGGAGCCAGAAAATACTAGTTGTAGTTCTAGACTATGACTAGACTATGACTAGACTATGACTAGACTATGACTAGACTATGACTAGACTATGACTAGACTATGACTAGACTATGACTAGACTATGACTAGACTATGACTAGACTATGACTAGACTATGACTAGACTATGACTAGACTATGACTAGACTATGACTAGACTATGACTAGACTATGACTAGACTATGACTAGACTATGACTAGACTATGACTAGACTATGACTAGACTATGACTAGACTATGACTAGACTATGACTAGACTATGACTAGACTATGACTAGACTATGACTAGACTATGACTAGACTATGACTAGACTATGACTAGACTATGACTAGACTATGACTAGACTATGACTAGACTATGACTAGACTATGACTAGACTATGACTAGACTATGACTAGACTATGACTAGACTATGACTAGACTATGACTAGACTATGACTAGACTATGACTAGACTATGACTAGACTATGACTAGACTATGACTAGACTATGACTAGACTATGACTAGACTATGACTAGACTATGACTAGACTATGACTAGACTATGACTAGACTATGACTAGACTATGACTAGACTATGACTAGACTATGACTAGACTATGACTAGACTATGACTAGACTATGACTAGACTATGACTAGACTATGACTAGACTATGACTAGACTATGACTAGACTATGACTAGACTATGACTAGACTATGACTAGACTATGACTAGACTATGACTAGACTATGACTAGACTATGACTAGACTATGACTAGACTATGACTAGACTATGACTAGACTATGACTAGACTATGACTAGACTATGACTAGACTATGACTAGACTATGACTAGACTATGACTAGACTATGACTAGACTATGACTAGACTATGACTAGACTATGACTAGACTATGACTAGACTATGACTAGACTATGACTAGACTATGACTAGACTATGACTAGACTATGACTAGACTATGACTAGACTATGACTAGACTATGACTAGACTATGACTAGACTATGACTAGACTATGACTAGACTATGACTAGACTATGACTAGACTATGACTAGACTATGACTAGACTATGACTAGACTATGACTAGACTATGACTAGACTATGACTAGACTATGACTAGACTATGACTAGACTATGACTAGACTATGACTAGACTATGACTAGACTATGACTAGACTATGACTAGACTATGACTAGACTATGACTAGACTATGACTAGACTATGACTAGACTATGACTAGACTATGACTAGACTATGACTAGACTATGACTAGACTATGACTAGACTATGACTAGACTATGACTAGACTATGACTAGACTATGACTAGACTATGACTAGACTATGACTAGACTATGACTAGACTATGACTAGACTATGACTAGACTATGACTAGACTATGACTAGACTATGACTAGACTATGACTAGACTATGACTAGACTATGACTAGACTATGACTAGACTATGACTAGACTATGACTAGACTATGACTAGACTATGACTAGACTATGACTAGACTATGACTAGACTATGACTAGACTATGACTAGACTATGACTAGACTATGACTAGACTATGACTAGACTATGACTAGACTATGACTAGACTATGACTAGACTATGACTAGACTATGACTAGACTATGACTAGACTATGACTAGACTATGACTAGACTATGACTAGACTATGACTAGACTATGACTAGACTATGACTAGACTATGACTAGACTATGACTAGACTATGACTAGACTATGACTAGACTATGACTAGACTATGACTAGACTATGACTAGACTATGACTAGACTATGACTAGACTATGACTAGACTATGACTAGACTATGACTAGACTATGACTAGACTATGACTAGACTATGACTAGACTATGACTAGACTATGACTAGACTATGACTAGACTATGACTAGACTATGACTAGACTATGACTAGACTATGACTAGACTATGACTAGACTATGACTAGACTATGACTAGACTATGACTAGACTATGACTAGACTATTACTAGACTATGACTAGACTATGACTAGACTATGACTAGACTATGACTAGACTATGACTAGACTATTACTAGACTATGACTAGACTATGACTAGACTATGACTAGACTATGACTAGACTATGACTAGACTATGACTAGACTATTACTAGACTATGACTAGACTATGACTAGACTATGACTAGACTATGACTAGACTATGACTAGACTATGACTAGACTATTACTAGACTATGACTAGACTATGACTAGACTATGACTAGACTATGACTAGACTATGACTAGACTATTACTAGACTATGACTAGACTATGACTAGACTATGACTAGACTATGACTAGACTATGACTAGACTATTACTAGACTATGACTAGACTATGACTAGACTATGACTAGACTATGACTAGACTATGACTAGACTATGACTAGACTATGACTAGACTATGACTAGACTATGACTAGACTATGACTAGACTATGACTAGACTATGACTAGACTATGACTAGACTATGACTAGACTATGACTAGACTATGACTAGACTATGACTAGACTATGACTAGACTATGACTAGACTATGACTAGACTATGACTAGACTATGACTAGACTATGACTAGACTATGACTAGACTATGACTAGACTATTACTAGACTATGACTAGACTATGACTAGACTATGACTAGACTATGACTAGACTATGACTAGACTATGACTAGACTATGACTAGACTATGACTAGACTATGACTAGACTATGACTAGACTATGACTAGACTATGACTAGACTATGACTAGACTATGACTAGACTATGACTAGACTATGACTAGACTATGACTAGACTATGACTAGACTATGACTAGACTATGACTAGACTATGACTAGACTATGACTAGACTATGACTAGACTATGACTAGACTATGACTAGACTATGACTAGACTATGACTAGACTATGACTAGACTATGACTAGACTATGACTAGACTATGACTAGACTATGACTAGACTATGACTAGACTATGACTAGACTATGACTAGACTATGACTAGACTATGACTAGACTATGACTAGACTATGACTAGACTATGACTAGACTATGACTAGACAGTTTACTGAGCTTCCCTATAAACCAATTCTATCCCACTAATTTTTGGGATTTTTCCTAGAGTATCCCATTGATGTTTGCCATCCTCTTTATTCTTGACTTAAAATGAATTTAGTTTCATAATTTATAAGCCAAATTTTGCTTGTGTTTCAAAATATTTAACAATTTGTACAGTCGCTTTATTTCTTCATATCTATGACCTCTTATGTAAATTGAGTTCAACATTAGTTGATTGCACGAAAGAAATGTTAAAGAAATCAATGAATAGAGTAGCAACTAGGGATGCCAAACGGGACTGGGTTTTACAAATCCCGGGATTCGGGATTTTAGAAATGTAAATCCCGGGATCCCGGGATTTTTCGGGACCCCGGGATTTTTCGGGATCCCGGGATTTTTCGGGATTTCGGGATTTTTCGGGACTTCGGGATTTTAGTTAAACGTCAAAAACATCAAATTCAACAATAAAAACTATTATATCATTAATATATTTAAGTAAAAACATAACAAATCAAAAACTAATGCGTTAAATTAAAATAAAATGGTCCATGATTTCCCCTAGCTCCATACAATTGTCCCCCGGAGTACTGTTTGAGCAGTCATAAATATCTTGATTATGCGGCAATCCTTATAAAATTTTGCACAAAATAAGTTGTAAATACTCTGAAATTATACTGTAAAGTACTGCGGAAATCGGGCTACATTTGCCCCTAGTCCCCTTTAGAAAATAACTTGAACATAAATTTCGTAAAAGTGGAAATTGTGTAAAAGCCTGTTAATGCAAGGGAGACGTGCTGCTCTCCGATTCAAATGAAAAAATCTGTCTGCGTTTGGATTTGAAGCGAGATTAGTATTATAAAATTTAGCTTTCTAAGTATTTTGGGTGCTTCAAAAATCTTCCTAAAATATCAAAAATCTCATAATATTTCGGGATTTGTTAATCCCGAAAAATCCCGGGATTCTTTTTTACAAATCCCGGGATTCGGGAAATCCCGATCCCGAAAAATCCCGGGATTTTCGGGATCGGGATTTCGGGATTGGCATCCCTAGTAGCAACCAGGAAGAAGAAAAAATATTGGCTGGCCGTACAAAATGATGGTAAAGTGATGATATTTAATAATGAATGGTTTGCTGATGAAAAGAAGAAAAAATGCATGACTAATATTTACAGTAACAGCAATTGTTACTTATATTTCTATATGAATATGGGTTTCATATTTACACTTATACAAAGACGAAGCAATTTTGCACAATTTTCACTGCGAAATAAAAGTCAAAGAAAACGCACATACGATTTTGTAACGTATTTCAATGAATTTTCAATTTAATTTTACTTCTACCTAGTAAATTCACAATGTAAAAATCAAATTTCAATAGAAAATGCATTAAGATAAACAATTTCAACAGAGTCAAAAAATATTAAAACAAACTCAGTTTAAAATGCAGTAAGCTGAAAAAACCACAGACATTTGTTGACTTTCTTTAATATGGGGCAAAAGTAACATAAAAAAACTCCGGTACTTAAAGGTAAAAGTTAACAAGTCTATTTGTTTATAATTATTTCGTTTAGCTAACGATATGAAAATTGTCTTTGGAATTTGTTTCATTCACTTAAAGAATGTTAGTTCCAGAATGGGACAAATCTTAAACAAATTTAAAAAATAACCAAAACTTTAAGCTGAATGACTAATAACCATTTGATTATGACTTTTATTGTGCTTATCCCAGTTTATTTTGAAAACTGTGAGAAAAAGTAAGAGGTTGCCACTTAGAAAAAAATTCAATAACTTTTCAATACAAACAAAACTAATACTGACTGTTAGAGAGCATTTATATTTCAATAAAGTTGGCGAAGCAAAATGCTTTGTATACATTCAATATGCACTTGTTTCACCCAATAATAACTAAATTTGTGGAATTAATACAGATTTTTTGCCAGTGACTTCTATAGTGTGTTTGAAATTAATGAAAATCCATTAATTTTCAAGTGTTGTTGACCAAGTTTTAGTCTTTGTATAGCTGTTTTGTAAATATTTACCAAACAGCAAATACTGTAACTGTCAATGTAACATTGCAACATTCTGTTGCAATAAAATAATCAATGACGCTGCCTTTTTATTTGTAATGTAAATTGTTAAACGCTGAATCTACATTGGTCCAAAACGAGTGTTAATTGTTAACATTGAATATTTTTTGAACAACTTTCATTTAAGCAATTAACTTTTGTATTAGATTTTTGGGGGCCGCAATAAAAGTGACATTTACTTATTTAACCAACAAACATATTGAAAATTTACAAACATATGGAATGAAAGTAAAAGTGTTGCAGGCTATGCAATGTATTGAAAACTTGCTTTATCAAATACTTTTCACTTGCCCCATGTGTCTAAAAATTTTAAAATTAAATAATCTTTAAAGTCATAGCAATTAACTTTAGCTCCCACAGCAAATTTGTTTTTGGAAAACTTCAAAATTTCCTTTTCAAAATCGATGCGTTTTTAGACCTCATTATCTCTTAAATTTTTAACATTAATTTGTCTTGCATTTCTTGATTTTATTTCTTCGATTCTTCGTTTTAATTTGATTTTCCATCTAAAAACCAAGCTGCTGAGTTGCAGCTTATAGATTGTATTTGTTTGGTTGCTTACTTGCTTGCAGCATGTTATTTCCACTTAATGCTTTAATGATTTTAGTCGCATGTCTACGTTTATGGAAGAAGATTTTTTTTTTAATTTCTTCAATGATTTTGCTTCTTGTACATAATTTGTAGCAAGCAACAGTTTTTGCAGCAAAAAAACTTTCGATTTTGATTTAAAATTTACTAAGTGAATAAGCAGTAGTGGTTTGACTATATATAAGGCAGACACTCCTATGATTTAATTAATTTTTTTAATGCATTATTAATGTTTTTAGGTTCCGCAGGAATTTTAATATTAAACCCGAATATTAATAATATATGATTAACCGAATAATTATGTATTTACTCGAATAATCTAATTATTTATTAAAAAATATGTTTACCCAAATATATTTGTTAGCTAAATATTTCGTTACTTTTCGTTTAATTTTGTTATCCGAATAATTGGTCGAATTTTTTCCGAACAATCGGAATAAAAATTTATGTTTCATATTTTTAGTCGACAATTTAAAAGATATTTAGTCACTTATTTAATCGACTATCCAATAATAAGTTGATCGAATAAAATGTTTTTGTTTCATTCCAAAGCTTGTAATCGATGAATTTAGTTTGAAATATATTTTTTCACATAATTAATCGATTTATTTATTACCCGCATAAACAAACATTCAAATAATTTGTGTAATATTATGAAATATTATTTTAAAATATCTACCATTATATTCATAAAAAAAAAAATTTAAACAATGTTTTAATGCAAAATTGCCATTCAAATTTAAAATTTTAAGTTGTTTATGAATAAGGCCTTTAAAATATCTACTAATTATTGTTACAAAATATTCTTTATGCGATTATTCGATTAATATTTAAACCGAATTATCATTCCATTAAGAATTTAATCGAATAATCGGTCCACTAGTGATTTAGCCAAATAATCGGTATACAAATTGTATGTTAAATATTTTATGGCGACCATTTTTGTTTAAAAAATATTTGGTCATATAATTAATCGATTAATTAATTTAATTTTAAACCGAATAATATTTTAATCGAATAAAATAATTTTTTACTCGATTAAATTTGTTAAAAATATATCTTGTCATACAATTAATCGATTATTTCTTTTACCCGAATAAATATGTATTCGAATAATTTTTTTAATATAATAAATTATTTATTTTATTATGTTTTTGTTATAATATTGTTTTTCACTAAATGTTTTGTTATGCGAGTATTCGATTAATATTTGAGCCGAATAATCGGTGAAAAAAATTTAAGTTTTTAATCTATTTTTGGAAAATAATAAGTCATACAATTAATCGATTAATTATTTAACCGAATAATCGGGTAATCGAATATTTTTTTTTTCATTTTAAAGCTTTTATTCCTTTATTTTGGCTCGTCAAAAAATTAGTCGATTAATTTATTACCCGACTCATTCATTGAAATCGAATAATCGCAAAGCGAATACATTTTTTTTATCAATAATACTCATTAAATAATCAATTTTATTAAAAATATATTGTGACATACAATTAATCGATTCATTTTTTTACCCGATTAAAAAGTATTCGAATAATTTTTGTAATATTTTAAATTAATTGTTTTATTTTTTCATGTACTGTTGTTTACAAAATGTTTCATTATGAGAGTATTTCATTAATTTTTGTACCGAATAATAGGTGGACAAATTTTAAGTATTTTAAGTCATCTATATTTGAAAAAATAATAATTCTTATAATTAATCGATTAATTATGTACCAAATAATCGGTTAATAGAATAAAATAAAAATTTATACAAATATATTTCAGCAAATGTTTAATAATAAAAATACGTTTAGTTTTATTATTTTTTTGTATTTTAATATACATATTTACCGAATTAATTCTGTTTAAAAAATAGATCATTATGCGACTATTCCATTAATTTTTGATCCGAATAATCGCTTGATTAATGGGTTATCCTAATAATGGTAATACAAATTGTATGCAAAATATCGTAATTCGAATATTTTGTATCAAAAATATTTTGTCATACAATTAGTCGATTAATTATGTAACCGAATAATTGGTAATCGAATATTAATAATAATATAATAAACATTTTTTAAATAATAATTCATCAAACATGTATTGGATTAATTGTTTATTCCATTAATTTTTAAAACCGAATAATCGCTACAAGGAATACATTTTTTTATCAATAATCTCACAATATGCTCATTAAATAATATATTAGGTTAATTTACAATGTATTTATGTGTACAATCGATTATTTGTTTATTCGTATAAACGGTTAATCGCATAATTATTTGTTTTCATTAAAATGCATGCCATTTTAATATTAAAACAATTACATGTAAAAAACAAATATCCTTTATGATATATTAACAAGAATAATTGACTAATTGTTTATTCGAATAATCGATTATCTGAAAAATATTTTTCTTTGTTAAATACTTCTAATATTTAAATTATTATTTAGCATAAACATAAGTATTTACATGAATAATCGATTATATCTTAATTTGAATATACGGTTTTCCAAAAAAATTAAACGCGCATTTTAAATTGTCCAAAAATATTAATTAATTTCGCATAATCAGTTTTCAAATAATGTTATGTCCCAACTATTTTTTATTAAGATTCTTTAAATTTAAACAATCAAACTACAACTTTCCATCAATTTATATTTTTTTTACCCGAATAATCGTTTAACTTTGCAGAATAATCGGTTATTCGAATAAAAATCCATTTTTTAAAAGAATTCTTACAATCTATAGTTCAAATAATAGAACAAAAAAGTAACTATTGAATCATTCGAATAATTGATTAATGCCATAATCGGTTATTCAAATAAATTAAATATCAAAGATTAATCGCTTTTAAAAATAATCGGCTATTCGAATGAAAATTTGTCTTTCAATATTATCTCTTACTATTAAATAATATTCCTTTCATTTTATTCGAATAATCAAAATATTCGACAAACTAAGTAAACATGAGTAATTATTCAAATAATCGATAATTTCCCAATTCGAATATACGGTTCCAAAAAAAATACGCTCATTTTAAATTATCAAAAAAATAAATTAATTTATAATTTAATTACAGGAATAATCGTTGATCTATTTATTCGAATAATCAGTTTTCAAATAATTTTTTTTCCAAGTTAGTTTTTAGCAATATTTTTTTGAATAATCGAACGACAACAATCGATAAATTTGGAATTTTTTGACCCGAATAATCGATTAACTTCTTCTAGAATGATCGGTTATTCGAATATAAACTATTTTTTATAAGACTTCTTAAAATCTATAGTTGAAATAATAGAACAAAAAATTGCATATTGAATCATTCGAATTAATCGATTAATGACATATTCGATTAATCGGTTATTCGAATAAATTAAAAGTCAAATACGAAGCGATTAATCGCTTTTAAAAAAATTCGGTTATTCGACTGAAAAATTGCCTTTCAATATTATCTATTTTTATTAAATAATATTCCTTACATTTTATTCGAATAATCAAATTTTTCGACAAACCAAGTAAACATATGTAAGTAATTATACGAATAATCGTTTATATACCAAATCGAATATACGGTTTTTTTTTAAAAAAAAAATTAATTTAAAATTTAATTATCCGAATAATCGTTGATATATTTGTTCGAATAATCTGTTTTCAAATAAGTTTTTTGCAAGTTATTTTTTTATTAAAATTCTTTAAATTTTATTAATAAAACAAAAACAATCGTTAAATTTAAAATTTTTTCCCCGAATAATCGATTAACTTTTTTCAAAATAATCGATTATTCGAATTAATTATATATTTATAAGAATTCTTAAAATCTATAGATGAAATAAAAGAAAAAAATTGCTATTGAATCATTCGAATAATCGATTAATGACATATCCGAATAATCGATTATTCGAATAAATTTTTTTTATTTATTTTTTTAAATTTTTTCCAATAAGTAATATAACAAAATGTCGAGAATAAATACGCGAATAATTGCTTTTAAAAATAATCGGCTATTCGATTAAAAATTTTACTTTCAATAGTATCTCTTACTATTAAGTAATATTATTTTCAATTTATTCGAATAATCGAATTATTCAACAAACTGATTATTCGAAAACACATAATTGTTTTACATTTTATGCTGATTTTTTCTAAATTCAAGTTATTAATCGATTAAATTTAATCTTAAATAATCGGTCTTTGAAGTGAATTGTATCGTGATGTTTTCTGTCAATTCTTTGTTTATTAATACAGCTGTAGTTATTCAAGTTACTTTCTAATTTAATTGCTTTCAGTAGGGTATTAACAATAAACATGAATATTGCATTTCATCATAATGTTTTACAATTTTTCTTTTTATGTTTCCAGATCATGCTAAACACATCAAACATTAAAATGAATTACAAGTAATAAATAATTTCCGATTAAAGGAAACCAACAACATAATTTTACTACAATACCAACATCTTTCCCGTGAAATAGTGATAAAAACAAAGCATCAGCATTTGATTTTAACTAAAGGAATTGAAATCATTAAAAGGTAAAATAAAACATCAATCTACAAAATGTTGAACATTTTAAAATTTCTGCTGAAACCACTTAAAACGGAATATTTAATGAGTTTGTTTGCTATGAAATCGATAGTGATGATATTTTCAATATGTTGGTTAATGGCTATAGTAAATGCTGCTGCCACACAGCAACAACCACAATCTCTCAACTACAAACAGCAATTACAATATCAAATGCAACAGCATGACAAATTTGAGTATCAGCAGCATATGAAGCAACAGCAGCAATTTTATCAGCAGCAATACCATCAGCAACAAGCACCAACCTCAATGGCGTTATTACAAGAACAACAGCAGCAGGAACAGCAACAAAAGCAGATACTACAGCAGCAGCAACAACAATATTTGGCAATGAAACCCTCAAAGGTGAGTGAGTGTTTAATATTTTTGCTTTCGTATGAAATCTTGAATTTGTCTTTTGTTTTTGAAAAAAGAAATTCGTTTATGTTGGCTGTCACTTTGCAAGCCAACCGCCAAAATTATTTTCTAGCGCAACTTTTCGTGTCTGGTTCTAGTTGAAATTATTTTATTATTCGCATTTTATATTTAGCTGAAGGGTATGGGAAATGCTTACAATTTATGGTTGTCGATATTTTCTACAAAAAAAATAATTTTAAAGCTATAAACCGTAAACAAGAGACTAGTAGGAAATACAAGGGAAGGCAACACAAGTTGTTCAAGTTTTCTGCCACATCCATTTTTTGCTGAAGACCACAAAATTTATAGCGATTTAAAATTAATGCTCTATGATACTCTTTTTAAAGTTTTATTACATAATTGTTACTGTATATTTTGTACAAAAATCGCGAAGGATAAATATTCTATTTGTATTTGGTCTCGGTCTTTTATGTTTGACATGTTGAAAAATCTACTAATGTTATTTTTGGATCGATTTATTTTAAGGTCATACTAAAAAATTAAAGCCCATAACCAAAAAACAATTTTAATTTAGAGTATAAGTAGACAACATTTCTATTATTGAAATCCTAATACTTTTAAATTATCTTCAATTTAAATAATGTATTTGGTTTTATAGACAAAGAAAATGCGCCTCATACAGAAATTTCGCTTCCATTAAATGTTTGGGCCGCATATTCTCAAACAGATATATGAATCAGAAAGCTTTAGCTAAGAATATAACAGAGTTATTCAAAAAAATGTGAAAATATTTCTTTAAATGTGTGAAAATCAGCTTTTATTAATTTTCAACCCAAGACGTATGATTAATATTAATTCATGTGTTATTTTAGATTATTGCTAATAACTTAAGCAATTCTTAATGGACTTTTATGGTTTGAAATGGTAACGAAAGCCAATATATCAGGCTAAAGTTATTGATAATAAATATTATCTTGAGTGAATGATTATAGACTAAACATTTAAAAACTTTAAAAGGTCAATAATCAATTTTATTAAATTTTTTGATTAATTACAGACAAATTTAACTTAATTAACAAAATCTATGCTAATTAAGTAATAATGAATTGCATGAACAATTATTTGAATAAATTGCTTAATGTGTTTTTCGTAGTTATTAATAAATATCTCAGAAATTTATCATTAAAATAATATTGGTTTAATTCATTTCATTTCTTCCATATTATTTGTCACATTAAAAACACTCTGTGATTCATTATAATTCACCTCACTTGTAACAGTTTGAAAGAAAATTAATTAATTGTGTTTATTTTAGCTTTTGCGTTAATTTTACATAATCCACTGTCATATTTTTGACAATCCTTAGTGCAAAAAAAAAAACACTTAAGGTATTTAATAACTTATGAATAAAAAATGTATTCATCTTACATTTTAGAGGAGAAAGAAAGTGAAAGTTTTGAAATATTAAAACCACTGAATTAAAAAACAGCACAATTAGTTTGAAACACATTTGAGGCAAAATTTATTTAAAGGACATCAATAAAATATGGTTAATAAGAAAGTCTATTGCTTTCAAAGTTGTTACAAATTAATTGAGAATTCATGTAGTCAATTATTCGAAGAAATTACTTAATGTGTTTTTCTTAATTATTAAAAATATCTCAGAAATTTATCATCAAAATAATATTGGTTTAATTAACTTCTTCTCTCCCCTATTATTTGCCACATTAAAAACACCCTGTGATTGAATAAAATAAACCACACTTGTAACAATTTGAAAGAAAAATTTTTAATGGTATTTATTTTAGCTTTTGCGTCCAAAAAAAGCAGTAAACGTATTGTAGAACTTATGAATAAATGTCTTCACTTAATATTATTTTAAAGGAGCGAGAAAGTGAAAGTTGATCAAGAATATTTAGAAATCTAATTGAGAGTTTAAGTAGACAACATTCCTGTTGTGAAAATCCTGATGATTTTATACTATTTTACAATGAAATAATATATTTAATTTTAAAGACGAAGAAAATGCAACCCATACAGAATTTTCGCTTCCATTAACTGATTGAGCCAAACAGATATATGAGACAGAAAACGTTAGCAAAGACTATAACAAACCTATTCAAAATAATCCGAATATATATCTGTAAATATCTTAAAAACGGCATTTATTAATTTTCCACCCAAGACGTATGATTAATATTAAATCATGGGTTATGTTAGATTATTGTTAATAACTTAAGCAATTCTTAATGGATTTTTGTCGTTTGACATGGTAACGAAAGCCAATATATCAGGCTAAGGTTACCAATATTCAATATTATTTTCAGGGAATAATTATAGAATAAAAATTTTTAAATTGTAAAAATGTCAATAATTAATTTTATTAAATTTTTTGATTAATTACAGAAAAATTTAACATAATTAACAAAATCTATGTTAACTAAATAATAATGAATTGCATAAACAATTATTCGAATAAATTACTTAATGTGTTTTTCGTAATTATTAAAAATATCTCAGAAATTTATCATCCAAATAATATTGGTTTAATTCATTTCATTTCTCCCATATTATTTGCCACATTAAAAACACCCTGTGATTCATTATAATTCACCTCACTTGTAACAGTTTGAAAGAAAATTCATTAATTGTGTTTATTTTAGCTTTTGCGTTAATTTTAAATAATCATATTTTTCATATTTTTGACAATCCTTAGTGCAAAAAAACACTAAACGTATTGAATAACTTATGAATAAAAACTGCCTTCACTTAAATTTTAAAGGAGCGAGAAAGTGAAAGTTATCAAGAATATTTAGAATTTTAATTGAGTGTTTAAATAGACAACATTAATGTTATGAAAATTCTGCTGATTTTATACTATTTTATAATGAAATAATATATTTAAATTTAAAGACGAAGAAAATGTAACCCATACAGAATTTTCGTTTCCATTAAATTGATTGAGCCGTATATTTTCAAACAGATATATGAAGCAGAAAACGTTAGCAAAGACTATAACAAACCTATTCAAAATAATGCAAAAATATATATCTGTAAATATCTTAAAAACGGCATTTATTAATTTTCCACCCAAGACATATGATTAATATTAATTCATGGATTATGTTAGATTATTGTTAATAACTTAAGCAATTCTTAATGGATTTTTGTGGTTTGACATGGTAACGAAAGCCAATATATCTGGCTAAGGTTACCAATATTCAATATTATCTTAACAGAATAATTATAGAATAAAAATTTTTTAATTGTAAAAATGTCAAAAATAATTTTTTGCTTAATTTAAAAAAAAATATTCTTTTATAAAATGTAAAATCTATGTAAAATCAATAATAATGGTTACTTAAGTTATTCATTATGAAAATTAATCAAAAATTTAAAAATTGCTTCAAAATTTAATATTTTATTTAGAGAATATACCAAAAGTAATTACATCAATTGTAATATCATTTGAAATTGTAATATTTTGTTTAATTTAAGCTTTATTAATCTCTTATTTCCCATCATTCTAACTATAATACTCTATTTTCTTCTCATAATTTTCAGTATTTAAAATTTTTGATTTTAATTAATCTAAAATCTTTGTTATTTTAAACATATATAAGTACATTTTCCACTCACTAAGCATGAACCTGAAATATATAAATTTAATCATCAGCAACACATTTCCTCGCACTCTATTATTAATTGCACATTGAGCTAGTAAATTTTATTAACCAATATTACGATATGTATGTAAGTAGACACGTGTATGACCACATTATATCCAATAGTAGTAATGACTATAGGCTAGAATGTGGTCTCCTCAAAACACTTCATGTGTCAAGGATTTGTCTTATTGCCGAAATCCAAGTTGTGGGTTTTAATCGAAAGCCAACTAACTTAGCTTTCAGTTAAGTAGTAATAAATAATTACATCATATTTGAGACTCAGACACATGAAGTAGAAACTTCTGTACAAATTTTACACAATATAGTTACATATATAGGCTTCTTTTGTGGGCAGAAATTCTTACCTAAAATATAATGGACAAATTATTTAAATCGATTTTTAGTTTTCCTAACCAATACGTATGATTAATATTAATTCAGGGTTATATTAGAAAATTGCCTCTAACTTAAGCAATTTTTAATAGATTGCTTATGATGTTTAAAACTAAGATACTTCATAAATTAAGTATTTACTTTAGCCTTGTAGTTAAAAAACATAGCTAAGACTGAAATCGATGTGAAAATGTTTCTGTAAATATCTTAAAAACGGCTTTTATTAATTTTCTACCCAAGACATATGATTAATATTAATTCATGGGTTATGTTAGAATATTATTAATAACTTAAACAATTCTTAATGGATTTTTATGGTTTAAAATCGTAACAAAAGCCACTACCTCAAGCTAAAGTTATCAATATTCAATACTATCTTAACAGAATAATTATAGAATAAAAATTATAAAAATGTCAATAAGTATTTTTTTTTAATTTTTTGTTTAATTAAAAAAAATATACTTTTATAAGAAATCTGTGTAAAATCAATAATAATGGTTATTTAAGTTATCTATTATGAAAATTAATCAAAAATTTAACAATTTATTTAAAATTTAATATTTTATTTGGAGAATATACCAAAGTGATAACATTAATTATAATATGATTTAAGAATAAATCTCTAATTGCCTATTAAACTAATAATAATATTATGTTTTCTCCCAATAATTGTCTGTACTTAAAATTATTGATTTTAATTAATCTTAAATTAATTCCTTGAAACCTTTTGCTTGCTCTCTATTATTTATTGCACATTGAGCTAGTGAAATTTATTAACCAATATTACAATATGTAAGCATTGTGCGATTATAGGTAAAATTACTGGAATGATATAATGAGGTCATATCAAACACTTCATGTGTTAAGGATTTGTCTTATTGTCCAAACAATCAAGTAATTGATTTTACTGTTGAGCAATAGTAAATCAGTACATTAGTATTGAAATACACTCATAAAAGTTGAAAGAAATCACAAATGATGGTGGTAAAATAATGAGCTTTGTAAAAAAATAACTTCCCATAATTTCCATAAGCTGAAAATGTTATAAAGTTTGAGCATAGTTTATGTTTTAAATTTATGTTTAAATAATACGTATGATTAATATTAATTCACCGGTTATGTTAGAAAATTGCATGTAACTTCAGTAATTCTTAATGGATTCCTTATAGTGTTTTAAACTCTGTTACTTCACAAATTAAGTATTTTCTTTAGTCTTGTAAAACACATCTCTTTTTTGTAGAAGATTTGTTTTAGTAGTTAAATTGTTTATTTAATTGAAAAAATTACTTAAAGTTATGATGTTTACAAATTTGTTTGTGCAAAGTTTTTATTTAGTTTACTCCTTTAACACTTTACTAAAAGTTTTCCTAACATTTTATAAGTGTATACCTTGAGTTGTGTTCTGGAATTTCCTCAACTGTCGTAAGGAGTTTTTTAAGTGTGCGAGTTGCCAATTTCATTCTCCCACATAATTATTAAAAAGTGTTTACTTTAAATCATGCTCTCTATTTTATATATATTTTCCATTAAACTTAACACTTTGCTGCAAAAGATTAATGATGTAAAAACTGAGCACATCATTAGTGTTAATAAGATGAAATTAACTGCAACGATTTTGAAATTACTTTGAAGGGAAATTTTGTGCTGTTTTTGATGCTGCATCTATAATATAAATTCATATGGGTGTAGAAGTGTTCACTTTGATGTTTGAAAAACCTTTCGAGGGCTGAAACATGAAGCAAAGTGTTTGAGAAACTGTTAGAAAACAAAATTAAGTTAGTTTTTCTACAATAACACTATGCAACAAATGAAGACTTTTGGAAAAACACAAGATACAGTATAGGTTCGACTCTACTACCAAAGGGTAGAAAAACCCTATACTCAGTTTGTCCATTTTGGTGACCGATTTTTTTATGGGCCCCCAAAGTTTCTGAAAATCAGAGGGGCCTCTAAAAAAGGTGTCAGACTTTGTGATACGGCTCAACAAATCAATTTTGTTAACATTTTTTTTCCAAAAAAGAGCTTTTTCGTGCACTTTTGTTGAAAAATATAGGAAGAAATAATCCGTTTTTTAGAATAACATCCAGGGACTCCTAATTTTTCACTAATAATATTTAGCAAAGTTGTAGCTACGGTAAATCTGAATAACTCTTGTGAACATATCAATGCAATCTGAATATATCTAGGAACTCTAAATAGCTGTCAAAAATCACTTTGTAGCTTAAAAATTTTAGTTTTTTTACTATTTTTTGACTCTAAAACAAAAATTTTTTGCTAAAAATGTATGTTTGAGCGTTTGGTTCTCTATTGTGCTAAAATAATGAAAAATGGGCAAATCATTATCGGTATGATCCGGGCGCATCACTTTATTTAATCTTGATCACGCAAGACCGGCTTGAATTTTTGAAAGTGGGCAAGGTTTGTGGAGCTTCTGATGAAATATAAGCTTTTTATATAAGTTTTTGATATCGGTGGAAAGCCTATGACTTGGGGATTAAAATTAATTAATTTTGTGTTTTTTCGGACGCCATTTTCCTTAAAAACTAACAATATTATAAAATGGTGATTTTCCATCAAGAAAAATAAAAACTTTGAATTAATGTAAAATTTGAACAGTTACAGACAGATATCACAATAAAATTTGGAAGTAATATAGATCTAAATGTTCTCAAGTCAATGGTATTACTAATGTTGCCATGCTTTGTTTTCGAACATCGAATTCCTAAAACGGGGTAACTGTACCAAAAACTGAGTTTTTTTAGAAAATAGCCCACTTTGACGTTATTTACAGTATGATAGCAAAAACGTTTTGTATGTATATAAAAAACATATAATATATACAAACATGACGAGTCTTTGAGAAAAGGTAAGCAAAAATTAAAAATAAATGATAAGTTCTTATTTGAAAATCTGAATTTGTAATGCTATGAATAAAAAACCATCGAACAAAATGGCAATGTTGCTTTAAGAAAGATTTAGGAAATTTAATAAGCTTTCTAATGCATGTAATTAGGTTCAAATCCGTTAAGAATTGCTTGAGTTAGAAGCAAATTACTAAATCAAGATTTTTTAATTTTTTGGAAAAAATGCATTTTGCCTAAAAAAACGAAAAAACGATTTGAGAGACCACTTCCCGTTCATCCATATTTAAGTTTTATACACCAAAATTCTTGGTTTTTAGAGTAGATTAAGAAAATCGATGTTCATGGAGGAATTTCGAAAAAAGTATAAAAACTGAGACGGTCTACTATATAGTCATGATTGTATGTTTTTTTCACTGTTGCACAGTGTAATTTTTAGTTTGATTTGCATTTGAAGTAAGTAAAATACGCGCACAAAGAGGTTAAAACAAATCATCATCAAAAATGAATTACACGAACTTCAAGTCTTATTAAATTGAGTCTTGTTTGTGATTATTTGCTTAATTATGAAATTTGAAATATATTTGGAGGTATGTTAGAAAATCTTTTATAATTTAGTCAATTTAACAGTTTTATTTAAAAGTAGAGTAATTTATACCAATAATATAAAACATTTTTAGACAATTTACTTAAACTTAAGATTTTTAAAATGTTATGTTGCACTGGACGTATGATTGATATTAAATAGAGGCTAAGTAAGCAAATTTTGAAATTATAAAAGGGGTTTTCAAATAAACAGACTTATAATACTTCAAAGTAAAATGATTTGGATTAGTAGCTTATATGCAGAGCCCTAAAATCATATTTAAAAATTTAAAGTTTTTATAAAATGTTTGGTTTAAAAGTTTATTTCAGTTTTATGTTTTTTACCTTAAGAGGAACTTTAGACTACTTTAATCCCTTTAAAAAAAAGATATTTCCTAAATCGCCGTTGAAATTTTAAATTATGGACCACACAAACTAAGCTAAATCCAAAACGGTGGTATAGCAATTTCTTTCTCATCCTGTGAACTCAACATTTCCGCTTCACAGTTTAGTTTTGTTTTCCCACATTCTCGTGCTACTGCAGACTCTACGTGTACAGACATGCTACAAAATTTACTTTTTTGGAAACAAACAGCACGATTTTTTTTGTTATTCATAATACTTTTTTTCCTTTTTTGCATTTTGTTATTATTATGAAGCGATAAACATTTTTGCATGTTGTTTGCACTTTTTTAGTTTTTAAGAAAACAAAGAAAATACGGCTGTTGTTGGTACTAAATATGTTGCAGCTAAATGTTATAATTTTGCCTGCGTGTTATTGTCCTTACTCCCTATAAATGTTGACAAAACATTTTGAAACTCTGGCTGTTTATGATGTTAACAACATTAAATGTAACTCTGTTTCCTCCAAGAAATACTACTACTGTTGGCTGATATTAGCTGAAAAATTACACTCGATAGAAAATTTTAGTTTTTGCAGTAAAACTGAAATTAATAATAAGAAGATTACATAAACAATTATGTAAATTTCAAAGTAACTCAAATATATAAAGAAATATGTTCTGGTGATAGTGAAAAATAATCCTGAATTCTAATTCTCAAAAAAGTTAGTAAAATTGATAATATCTGCAAGTAATATTGGACAAGATTGCTGGTTGGGTCAAATAATTGTTTCATTTACATATTCGATGAACAAAATAGAAATAAATGAACTGTTGCATGTATATTAATCATAACTTCGATTTAAACTCAAAATATTAATTATTTTATAAATATTCTCTTAATATTGAGAAAATTATTTTTAAATTTTAATAACACTTAACGTTTTAATATCATTTCAATTGCAGTGTCATTAAATTTAAGATAAAATCAAAACAAAAAACTTAAGTAAATATTTACTAAAAAAAATGTTTTAAAAAATTCTAGTTTTGTACTATTTTTATTATATTGAATCTATGTTCTTTTAAACAAAATTTTAATAAAATATTAATACTGAGAATAAACTGTTTCCAAATCATTTTAGAATTCGAAAATCCGATAAAAATTGTTTGAGTTATTAACTATTTTCATAAATAACTCCTAATTAATATTAATCATACGCCTAGTATGTCATAATAATATAAAATGAAATTAACACTCAATGGAGGATTTTATTTATTTTAATTTAAAGATTTAAATTACATTTCTAATTCTATACACATTTCCTTGAAATCATTTAAAATATTAACAACATAGAGAAATTTAGCTGAAAATGTTTCCAACAAACTTTGTTACAATTTTTACAAATTATTTATTTTGAGTGTATGTGAATAACTTTTATATGTTTTGTTGCGTCAAAAACTATTGTTACTGCAAGAATGAAATTGTAAAAATTTAAAAAAAATGTCTGCATCATAGTTGCTTAGTTGTTGAATTGTAAATGAAATTTTTTCAAAATTACTTTTTTTTTTGTTTAAAAAAACTCTTTTTGTTATTTTTAATAATTGTTATATGTATCATCATGGTCATCAGAGTGGACCACTAAAACCAGGATATTTGTAAAATTTTTACACAACAACACAACATTTCTTCATTTAATACCTACAAATACATACATATTCGTTCTTATACTGAAACCATCATGATGTCTGCTTTCCGTTGTTTTTCTAAACTCCTCTTTTAGGGATTTTCTATTGTTGCTAAAGGATTTGTTTTGCAATTTCGTCTTTTGTTTAGTTTTCTAGTTAAATTTTATATTTATTTAGTATTTTGCATTTTTTATACCCTACACCACCATAGTGGGGAGATTTCGATCAAATTTGGTACATATTATTTTTTCGGTCCAAGGACCAAGCCTATTGAAACTGGCTGAAATGGGTCCATTATTTCACCTAGCCCCCATACAAATGTCCTTCCGAAATTGGACTTTATCGGTCATAAATGTTTAATTTATAAATGTATCTCCACAAATTGCGCTTCAAATAAGTTCTATATATACAAAATTCATGTCACCAAATTTTGTTGCGATCGGTCCATAATTAGTCATAGCTCCCATATAATCCGCTTCCGAAAATCACTTTAACGTGCATAAATCGCTTAAAAATGTTGGTATACAAAATTCAACATAGTAAACTTTCATATAGACATAAATCACACGACCTAATTTCATGGTGATCGGTCCATAATTGGCCATAGCCCCATATAAGGCCCTCTTCCGAAAATCACTCAAAAATATAAATTATTGAAATTTTAAAAGAAAAATGTTTCTGCTCTTTTACTTAGTGTAGGGTATTATATGGTAGGCCCTGACCGACCATACTTTCTTACTTGTTTTTTTTTTGTTTCTATTTAAAACTTTTGCTCCTGTACTGTTGTTTTAACAAATGTTTCGTTGTGGTAGCATTTTATTTTATTTGTCATGCTTGCACATAAAAAAAACAATGAAGTTTTGTTTGTATAATATTAGTGAGGATTTGCAATTTTCGGTTTGAGGTTGCGAGGTATTTATATGTAAATAATCAACAACTATTGTTGTTTACTTATATATTGTAACATATATACTTACATGTGTTTTTTTATAAATCGCCTTAATGTATGCTACATTGTCTCCGCTGGTAGAAGCATGACGCGTATGCTTGTTTATTTATTCTATTGTTAATTTTATATTTATTTTTTATGGGAATAAAAATACCAACATTAATTAAGGCTGAGTATGCTGTACAATTTTTTTCATAACATATAAATAAAAATAATGAAAAAAGTGGGTAATTGTAAAAAATACAAATTCTATAATAAGAATAAAACGAATATCAGAGAAAAATGTATAGTTTAGTGGAAAAAATTCAGAAAAATCCTGTAATATCTAAAATTTCTTATAGAGAATTCCTGTTTAATTCCTGTTAAAATACACAACAAAATATAGCTAACATAAACTACAGCCTACATTCAGTTTATTTTATTAAAATAAAATCATGGCATACTTCCAAGCATTCACATCAAGAAGACCTCATTAAATTGGGTAAATTTTCAAACTTCAAAAAAGTAATGAAGTCTTAACAATATCAAATAATGATTTTAAAATTAAATTTCCAGCAATTTATAAATATTGAAACTCTCTTGAAATGCAAATATTTATGCTTTAACTGCAACTTACTTCATTATCAAATATGCATGGCATACTTTTAGGTGTTCATATGTCAACAGGATCTGATTAAATTGTATGTTGAAGCTTTACACAAACAGTTATCATACACTGTTAAAAACTCGATTCCACAATATATATTCTCCTCGAAAAATAACAGACATCTTGGGTGAAGAAAAGAAAAATAAGAAATGAAATGTTTCTTCTGGTTTTAACTCAAAAATTAACAGAAAATTATTCATATTAAGCAAGAAGAAAAACTCAATTAAATGTAATGACCATTACTACAGATTTCTGAAATTATTATTTCCATGTCTTGCTTTTAATTTTTAAAACCAATTGGAACTAAAAAACAAGTAAGAAAGTATGGTCGATCAAGCCCGACCATATAATACCCTACACCAAGTAAATGAGTAAAAATATTTTTCTTTTAAAATTTCAATAATTCATATTCGTGAGTGATTTTCGGAAGTGGGCCTTATATGGGAGCTATGACCAATTATGGAACGATCACCATAAAATTAAGTCGTGTGATGTATATACCAACATTTTTAAGTGATTTATGCACGTTAAAGTGATTTTCGGAAGCGGGTCTATATGGGAGCTATGACTAATTATGGACCGATCGTAACAAAATTTGGTGACATGAATTTTGTATATATAAAATTTATTTGGAGCGCAATTTGTGGAGATACATTTATAAGTTAAACATTTATGACCGATTAAGTCCAACTTCGGAAGGACATTTGTATGAGGGCTAGGTGAAATAATGGACCGATTTCAGCCAGTTTCAATAGGCTTGGTCCTTGAGCCGAAAAAATTATATGTACCAAATTTTATCGAAACATCTTCAAAATTGCGACTTGTACTCTGCGCACAAGATTTACATGGACAGCCAGCCAGGCGGACGGACAGACGGACATCGTTTAATCGACTCAGAAAGTTATTCTAAGTCGATCGGTATACTTTAAGGTGGGCGATAGACGAATATTTTTGGGTGTTACACACATCTGCACAAACGTATTATACCCTCCCCACTATGGTGGTGTAGGGTATAAATACCTTATCAAATGGCGGACATTGAAAACATCAAAATAGCATTAAAATCTGAACAAAATCAAATGTTTTTAAAATTAAATTCCCAGCAGTTTCACAATATTGAAAATCTCTTGAAATGTAAGGGAAGATATATTCAAGTTTTACCTGCAGCCATCACTATTTTACTTACATCATTAACACAAAATTCATGGCATACTTTCAGGTGTTCATATGCCAAAAAGATCTGATTAAATTGTATGTTAAAGCTTTACACAATCCATTAAAATACACTGGGAAATCGTAACTTTACAATATTTATTCTGTTCGAAAAATAACATACATCTTGGGAGAAAGAAAAGAAACATTCCACATTTAATTTCTTCTTAATTTTTAACTCCAAAAATGAACAGAAAATTATTTATGTTAAGCAACAAGAAAAACTCAGTTAAATGTAATGACCATTAACACAGATTTTTGTCTTTCCATGATCTGTTTTTAAAAATTAAATTGACAAATTATAATTATTTATGTTAAACACAGTAATAACTCGGATAGTTTTAAGGAATTCATAAATTTACATATTCATGCTGTTAAAATTAAGATTTTGTTGAAATTAATAATTTAACATCAAGGGAAAATATGAAAAGCATAAAGCAGATGAAACAATAAAAGGTATTAAAGATTTCTGATATCGGTAAACTATAAGGATTTCATATAATAAAAAAATAAAAATATCTATGAAATTAAGTAAATATTATTAAAAGTTATAATTAATCTAAAACACAACACAGGAGCCATCGGAAAAATTTATTTAAAGAAGACGTAAAAAATATATAAATTTTAATGGACATAATTAGTACCATAAATTTAAAATGTTGTTTTCATAAATAAAATTAAGGAGTTGCTAGTCGTTTATTCTACTGAAGAAACCTTTTCAATTATTTCTGGACCCATTCAAATTCTAAAATCACACATAAATGGCTTTCAACACAAAAATTTGGAAATTTTAAGCACTCTTTTGATTAATCTACTTTACCTTAAATATTTTACATAACAAAATATAATACTTCTACAATAATTTCTTTAAACAAAGTATTTAAGAAATATTTATTGTTTTCTCTTCATCATATTGTACCTTTTTGGCTTGAGTTTAAGTCCTTTGGAACTCTACTATTGTTATCTGTACAAGTGTCCAAATATGTATAAAATGGAGGTGTATGTGTTTTTATGAAAATATTTGTATACATATGTATGGGTACATGGATTCATTTCCGCTTTTATTGTGGCCTTTTTTTAAGGAAAGCACGATAAACAAATTTAACAGGAGTAATGCAATTAGGGTTGTTATAATTGGCTATAATTGGAAATAAACTTGAAGATATAAACTTGAATAAACTAAATTCATACATCAATATCTCCGGAATTCCCCCGGCTCGGTTGCTATTTAAAATCGAGAAAATAGGTCCACAAATGGCTGAGATATAAGGAAAAAACCAGGACAACCTCGATTTTTGACCTTTTTTACCTATATCTGGATTACTAAGTCATTAATATAGACAATATGGATATCTAATGATAGATATTTCATAGACCTTTGCAACACCTTTTTAACTCGCTTTTTACTCGATTAAAAAAAAAAATTAAAAACAAAAAAAAAAATTAAAAATTTAAAAAAATAAAAAAAAAATTTAACACGATTTTTTTCGCTAAATATTAAAAAACAAAAAAATATTTAAAATTTAAAAAAAAAAATTTTTTAAATTTAAAAAAACAATTCGAAAATTTTTTTTTTTCAAAAAATTAAAAAAAGCTTCTAGAAAGTTATTTAAGTCAACGAAAGTTCGTTCATAAAGAGGGAGACTTCATAAGTTCACCACAGCCTATTGAAGCAGGCGTACCCCAAGGAAGTATACTGGGCCCCTTCCTATATTTGCTATATACTTGTGATATGCCTACAAACAGTCGAACCAACATATCTAATTTTGCTGATGACACAGCTATACTAGCCATTCATGAAAACCCCCAAGAAGCATTTGTACTTTTACAAGACCATATACTCGAAATAGAAAGGTGGTTAAAACAATGGAGAATAAAAGTAAATGAGCAAAAATTTATACATCTTACATTCACATTGCGAAGAGAATCGTGCCCTGCAATCCTAATAAATAATCATATAATACCTCAACAAACTGAAGTTAAATATCTAGGTCTGCATCTAGACCAACGTCTTACCTGGAAAAAGCATATAGATACGAAATTGACTCAAATGAAGTTAAAATTACTATAAATTTACTGGCTAATTGGTAAAAACTCGAGATTGAGTTTAGATTGCAAACTTTTGCTGTACAGCTCAATAATAAAACCCATATGGTGCTATGGAATTCAATTATGGGGCACGGCCTCAGCTTCTAATATTGAAAAAATTCAAAGACTCCAAAATAAAATATTACGAATGAGAAATTGGTATGTGAGAAATATTAACATTCATAAGGACCTAGGTGTCTCCCTGGTGAAAAATGAAATAAAAAACAAGCGGAGTCATATTTTAAAAAGTTAGAAGTTCACCCAAACCCGACTAAGAAGAAGGAATCTAACAGACCTGCGCTAATGATAGGATCTATAAATTAAACAAAATTTTTCGTCCAACTGTGGTGGGACGTAAATAAAAAATAATATTTAGATTTAAGATTTGAACAACTTATTGATATTTTTTGAAGACACAATAAACAAAATATGGAAAAAAAAATCAAAAAACAACTTTGTAAAAAAAATTTTTTTGTTTACCTAAAAATATTTAAAATTTATATTTTGAAGTATAATTTGGTGAAGGGTATATAAGATTCGACACAGCTGAATATAGCTATCTTACTTGTTTTTATTTAAGGAACATTTTGTATGGAAAATATTAATAATATTTCTATTTTTATCTGATTAAACATTAAATTATGGATTTTGCGTTTCCACAGCTAAAAGCTTTTAATTCCCTAAAACTTTAAAAAAATCTCCATTTTGATTTTAGAAGAACTTATATTTTTATCTCTTTTCATATTAAAATATTGATATTGTGTGTCCCCACATTAAATTACACATTTCCAAATACCCATCTTGAATACCCATTTTTATTTTTCAACAATTTTGTATAGAAAATCATATATTAATAGTTATATTTTTATCTATATAATATTCAATAATTACGTTTGTTACGTTTCCCCAGGTGATATTTTTATGTTATTTTTCCTTGATTCATCGTTTTCTGTTTATCCAGCCAAAATTCTTAAATCCCAAAATTTTTAACAAAATCCCCAAATGAATTTTTTTTATTTTCCATATTTTCTATAGTATTAGTACAGTTTTTATCAAAGCAAAATATATTTCATTTTAATTTAGCTCTATTTTCTAATAAAAGTTACCAGGCTAGCATAAATCCATTTACTCCTTGCATATGTACGTAAGTCTATATTTTAAATGTAATGTCGGTTGTTTTTTCATTTTTCTTTTATTCTGTTTGGTCAAACACAATGTTTTTGTCATATCTCTGGTAGCAGTGCTCCAAATATATACTCACGAAACCTACCCACATATTCCTGGCTACCAGCTATTGTAAACAAAAAATTTCCCAAAAAATAAAATAAAAATTCCACTTTACACAGGATGAAAATGTTTGGGTTTTTATTTGGAAATAAAGCAAAGAATAAAAACCAAATAGTAACGGAAGTAGAAAGAAACTGAAAAAAAATATTCTTCGAAATTACATTTATTTACAGTTTAAATAAAATTTTTATTTCTTACTATTTGACAGAGAAATAAGAGACAATACACAATTTTATGCTGTTTCCTGTTGGGGTTTTATATATTTTTTTCATTTGTTATTAAATTTAAACACCAGGCAAGACAATATGATTCACATGAAATTAAATTATAACCAGTAATATGACAATAAGATTGGAATGATATTTAAAAGAAAATCTCTTACTTTTAGCAAGAAAGAGGAAAATTGTATTATATTTCAATAATAAAATGGAAATGAAAACCATTTAATTAATTAGAGAGAGAAGAAAATATGTAAATAATAAGAATATAATTAATTATTAGTTTTTTACTGAAAAATGTTGTGTGTAAAAAACTGTTGTTAAATTTTTAATTGTGTGTATATTCGAAAGCATTAAATCTTTTGTCTGTTTATTTTCCATGCCACCAAACCAAAATTATATTTTTTAATTTTTTTTAACTTATTTCCTTTTTCATTAAAAATTTATAAAAACAAATTTCCACAACACTTGAATGAACACAAAAAAAAGTATAAAATAAAACTCTACATTTACATACAAATGCAAATTATACCCCTCTCTCTCTCTCTAACTTACGGTACTATTCGTACAATTCTCAATAACTACCATAATTACTCGTTAGCATACATTTAGGGGTTTTATTTGTTAAAATAACATACATTAAATATTCATGTTTTGAATATAAGAGTGGCAGCGTGTCAGAAGGTTTATTGACACAACTGCTGAATTGAAAAACTGCATACGGAAATAATATTTTAAACCAAATGACTAAAAACTTTATGGGAATTGATATGATATACAGACAGAGTAGTGGAACAATTGCATTATGAAAAATTAATTAGATATAATTAAACCTGTGAGTAGTGCAACACATTTTATGAATGCATAATTATTATTTGAAGTTGATGGTAAATAAAGCACACCAATTTATATTTTAAATAGAGCAATATAGTACTTATGTTTCAAAACAATTTAAGCCATCGAATATGTTACGGTAAGTTTAACTCACAACAAGCAGTTACAAATGTGTAGAACTTAATGATTTTTATACCCTACACCACCATAGTGGGGAGAATATTATGCGTTTGAGCAGATGTTTGTAACGCCTAAAAATGTTAGTCTAACACCCACCTTAAAGTATACCGATCGACTTAGAATCACTTTCTGAGTCGATTAAACGATGTCCGTCTATCCGTCTGTCCGTCCGTCTGGCTAGCTGGTTGTCTGTCCATGTAAACCTTGTGCGCAAAGTACTAGTCGCAATTTTGAAGATATTTCGATTAAATTTGGTACATATTATTTTTAACCAAGCCTATTGAAACTGGCTGAAATCGGTCCATTATTTCACCTAGCCCCCATACAAATGTCCTTCCGAAATTGGACTTTATCGGTCATAAATGTTTAATTTATATATGTATCTCCACAAATTCCGCTCCAAATAAGTTATATATGTACAAAATTCATGTCACCAAATTTTGTTACGATCGGTCCATAATTAGTCATAGCTCCCATATAGACCCGCTTCCGAAAATCACTTTAACGTGCATAAATCGCTTAAAAATGTTGGTATACACACAAAATTCAACATAGTAAACTTTCATATAGACATAAATCACACGACCTAATTTCATGGTGATCGGTCCATAATTGGTCATAGCCCCCATATAAGGCCCACTTCCGAAAATCACTCAAAAATATAAATTATTTAAATTTTAAAAGAAAAATATTTCTGCTCTTTTACTTAGTGTAGGGTATTAAAATACTATTTTTACTTGTTGCTTTTTTATATTGTTAGTTTATGTTACGCAGACAGTCATTCTTAAGAGTGACAAACTTTGGACCTACACGGGTCCATTGTGATATCATATCTGACCAGCTTAAGGGTACTGCTACGCGTTCAATATACAAATATTATAATATTTTGATCGTGATCTATTGTAATGGATCACGTAAAATTAGGTTATTCTGTGATTTGGATCGCGATCCATCAACACTTCGCGGTCAATATATATTAAACGTGTAGCAGTTCCCTAAGTCTTCAACCAAAATTATGAAGGTTTCCAAAGCTCTGACCTTCGCTTGGTAGTGCAAAAATAAGTCGCCCAACATTTCCATTTCTGGTCAGCAAAGGATGGTTGGTGGCGGAAGATATTCTTCACAGCTTCATCATCTTTTTCATTGTGACAACTCCTGCATGTATCATTATAAAATATACTCAGTGTTTGATGAACACTAGACAATACATTCCGTAGTAGCTCACTTAGAATGTTTATCAGTATGTTTTATGAGTTTATCAGTATTGTCGAACAACTTTACACGTAATGAAAGAGTCTCCTCTGTACCCATCGTTTGCACAATGATAGTGAGACACCAAACAATCGGTCAACCTCATCACACACTTTGGTCCTATATGGGTCCTGTTGTGATATCTGGATAGAAAAGGAAAGCTGTATCAGACCAGTTTAAAATTATGAAGAGTTTTAATCCTCTAACGTTCATCTCCGTCAGATCAGTCTGATCGTGCAAAAATAAGCCCAGTATTTCCAATTTCTGGTCAACAGGGGACTGGTAGTGTTAGATAAGGTGCTTCTTCTCCAATACCAATACATTGCGTAGTAAATCACACAGAATGCTTATCAGTATGTTTGATATTTATCTGTTATCAGTATTGCGCAGGTGGTGTTAAGAGAACATCTACCTTGCGCATAACCAACGAATCTCTCCTGGACCCATGGTTGTCACAACGACAGTGTATACCAAGCAATCGGTCAACCTGATCATCAAATAACGAGATACCTCTTTTGTCTAATGAATCCATACAGGAATATTTGTTTGCATTTCGATACCCAGAAAAAACTATGCCACGAATTTCGTGTAGACGATAAGAACTCAGCTCGAAGAAGACTATATTTCAAAATCACATTCGACTTCGAGTCATCAGTGGGATCACACATTTAAGTGATTGTAACCATTCAGATCTTGCTTCTGTGATTGAGACTTTGTAGTCATTGTAGCCATTCAGATCTTGCATCCGTGATTGAGACTTAAAAGCGCTTGTCAATGAAGGGTCTGGCAGTGTATTAATCAATATTGTTCGTCAGCCTATATAGTGTCTAATACGGTAGAGTAGTATCAAGTTTAAGGCAGCATTAATAGCTAAGCTTCTGGTCATAAGGTCAACAGAAAGACAAATAAGCATAACAAAGTAAGCTTTAGATGGAGTAATACGAATATCTCCTGTAATCATCAATGCCAAGGTACTTAGACAATTTTAAAAGGATCTACGATGGATAAATCTGCCAAGAAATATTCACCAAACATTGTTATGGGACAACTATGCGGAAAAGCTTCTGGTTTTTCATAAGTGAATGCACTCAACGACCTTAACCACTATCTGAAAATCTGTAATAACTACCATAACTTTCCATTAAACTACTCTGTAGGGTAGTGTAAATCTGACGATCTTGTATTTCCTCGAGAAGACTACAATATCAGTTTCGACACTAAGTCCTCTCCTGGTGCTCCAAAGGGAGCGGCCGGAGTTCTGTATGTTTTTCTTGCGAGGTAATGTCCAGATATTTTCCAGACACTGCTACGAAGACACCAAACGCATTCGCAACAGTCCTATTATTCTTAAAGTATCTAACTCCACATGTAATGAATTTATTGCAAGACTCCTCAGTAGAGCTGTTAGAAAATCACCTTGTGGAGTCCTGCAGTCATTACACCCATAGTAAAGGAAAATAATCTGTTGATCAGATTTTTCTCTAACCTTTTCTCTAAGCCCAAGATGATAGCTAATATATAATTTGTTTAATGTACTCCACGCAATTACCCGTTCAACTTTTCATATAGGCATGTAGCATTTCAAAAGAAAACTCCTATGGAATATCTTTTCAACCGAGACTGCACCTGGTCCATGATTCGTGTACATAAGTCCTTTCAAACACATAGATCAGAACAGCATTTTGCTGCTCTTTAGATCAATTTCTCGTCACAAATAGGAACAATAGCATCAAGATCATAGAGTAATTACATGCCAGATCCGTGACATTCGGGTAAGAACTGCATTTTTGATGATTTTTTTTTAAATTTTGTAGGATCGAAGTGAGGAACTTTTCGGAGCCTCCCAATTGCCCCATTCCAACTTCGAGCCCATGTAAATGCAAATCAACTCAAAAACACATCGGCATTGACTATGTGAAATTTCATTATTTACTAAAGCAACATTTTATATTTCTATATATTTACCAACTGTTAACACTATTGAAATTATAATAAAATTAACTTAAGCCCAATTAAAAATTTACTTTCAAATTAATTCTAAATATTATTTTCACACATTTTTTTTCGGTTTTCTTTATATCATCTCATTTAAGCCTTAATTAATACTCATTTTATTTATATTGTTTAAATTAAATACAAAACTGTTTAATTAACTTAATTAATGTTAAAATAAAAATTGAAAAAAACAATAAAACAGAAATGCTTTAAATAAATAATACATATAATTGTGTTAAATTTAAACATTTATTTTGTTGACTTTATAAAACAATGAATATGTTAAAATATGTTTTACAATATATAAAAACCATGTTTCATATAATTTATTTAATTTTCATTTAAATAATTTATGATTATAGAGGTTTTCAACAACAATAACTGCATTTGAAGTAGTACACAAAACTATGAAGTTTTGGAACTAAGCTTATTCAAGATGAATATAAAAAATACCGGATTTTTCTGACACATTTCTAAAAAATTCAAACAATTGAATTTTCTTTCTTTTATATAAAGTTTAACCCCTCTTCCAGATATTTACAAAGCTGCAGTAGAGCCTTTTCTAACATTGTTTCTAATCCTCCTCTTAAGGTTGATTTAGCCCCATTTATTCACAAATAATTCTCATACAGTTTATTGTAATACCATACCCTCTACTTATAAATATCTTAACCTATTATAGTTATATCAAGTAGAAATTTGACACCTCTGTTTTATTATTTTCCTTATTTTTGCTTTCCTTTTACTCGTAAAACAAATAAATGAAACAATTAACTATTTAAATGAGATTTTTTCGACCTTTCACCCTAATTGACCATTATTCATTTAAATTATTTGTTCTGGTTTTCAAAATATAAATTATTTCTTTTTGTACTTTGCAACACCACGGATTTTTATATTGTAGTCCAGACCACATTAGCTGGCAAATGGTTTTAAGCATAAATGTTAAAAGAAATAAATAAACATATTATTTTAAAACATTAATTAAAACAGTGAAACAGTTGCAAATTACTTTTAAATATAAGAATAACAAGAAATAGCCACAAATCATGTAATATTACAGAATTTGCAATTAATTAAATTAATTTCCAGACAAATTTAACAAAACAGAAAAACAGTATATACAAATCACTGCATACTTATGGGCGTAAATAATAAAATGCAAATAAAGTTTGATTGAAACTAGGCCTTTTATTGGTATACACAAACAAATTTCAACAATTTAATTAAAATGCAACTGAATAAATAACATAAATTAAAGTAAAAGTATTTCCTCCTCATCATAATTTTAACTTTATAGTGCAATTTTAAGGGCTGGTAGTCGAATACAGGAATACTTCTGCATACATTTGCCATTAATATTGGCGGCTGCTATTGAGCTGTTTCCTCTTTAATATTTTTCCTTTTAGTTCTGCTACTGAGGATGCGTTTAAACTAGTATTTAAACACTTCTGAACATTGCATATTTTAAGTATGTTAATTAAACAGAAAAAACGGTTGCATAACTTAAGGAGTACGTGGCAATGCCAAAAACATGTACAACTTTTTTGTGCAAAAAAATTTAAAAACTTGTGAAAACGAGCGGCTAAATCGTTTTATATTTCATTTTGTGGGTTGAACTTCTCTTTTGTATGTTTAAGAAGTTGTTAAAAATTTGGTAAAAAGTAAGTAATGTGTCAAAACAGTTAAATCGATTAAAAAGCAAACAAAGACAATTTAATTTGCATTTTTTGTTTTAATTAAAATTATTTTTCGCTCAATCTCCATCCTTCAAATAACTTTGGAAAATTTCTGCGTTAATAATCATAAATTAAACAAAAACTGTGTAATAATTTTAACACAGACAATTTTATTTTACATTTTCATTAATGTATTAAAACAGTTAACCCAAATGTATGCTATAGAAATACGAAAAAAATAACTCCTGAAAACACGCTACTTTTTTGCAAAATGTTTGCTGATTTGTCTTTTGAGATTAAATAATAATTAAAACTTAATTTACAAAAATATATTTTCAGAAAAAAAAAAACAATAAACGAACTGTGAGTGAAATGTTTGGATTATTTATTTAAACTTTTAATCGTAAATGTGTCAACCTTATTCAAACTATATCAGCCATCTTTTTTTTAATTTTTGTACAAAACTAGTTATTTTAAAACGAAATAAAATATTATCTTATACATCCATGATTCATACAAAAAAGTTGAGGATGCAGATAGCCAAGAGGTTAAATCAACTTGATTAGCCTTCTTTTTGCTCTTGCATATATATGTGGCAAGTGTATTTGTATATATGTGTCATTTAATTATTTCACATTTGTGCTACTTTTTCTGTTGCATATATTGTTAAAAAGTGTCTATAAATATATTGACAATCCGAATAGTTAAACAAGTGACATATTGGAAAAGTAGTTTAAGCATCAAAGTTTATGCAGAGAAAACAGTAGGCTAAAAAGGAATGGAATCTGTTTATAGTTTATTTAAAATTTTGATTATTTATTTTATTTATTTAAGACTCCTTAACGAAAATCCAGTTACTAGAAGAGGTTTGTATCAAGTGACTACACCCTAGGTTACTTAGAGAGAATTGACATCACGCGGGGTTACATGAGATGTATACTTAAGCAAAAAGAAAATAAACTGTGTGAGAATTATATCAGCACAATTTGTATAAAACTATTATTGACAAAAAAGTGTAGTACGAAATTAACGTTTAAAGTGCCTACACTCTAAATTACTTAGAGACACATAAGTTACAATTGACTTAACGCTAGTTTACCTGGGATGCATAAAGTAACCAACTGACTTCTTGCTGCACTACAAAGAGCACATGCGTGTCAAATGACCCAAAATATATAAATTGGAGTCAGCCAAAAGATCAGATATTAGTGACAATTACTGTATATAAGGGATACATTGACTACTTGCTTAGCTGATGGGAATGTTATTTAAGCTGTAGTCTACTTTCCGCATAGTCTACTTTTAGGCATATTTTCTTATACTCACGTAAATCTAGCAGAAACTGAAATATTTCAAAATCTTTTTCTTTTAGTAAATTAATATTTAATTTTTCACTTAGGAAAAATAGTAGAATAAAATGCAACTGATTTTTTTTCCTTAAATATATTATACCCACAATTGAGGTCATTGTGGCACAACAGCAACAACAAAATCTTTAAAACAAGAGAGAGAAAAAACATTATAGCAAAAATATTTCTTTTGTGGTTTTTAATTTATGGTCGAATAAAAAAATACAATAATATTTATACCACAATGTTATTATTAGTAGAATTATTTTGTTTGTTTTTTTTTTTTGTTTAAAATATAGTTATATATGTGAAAAATTAGGCTTTAAGCTACTAATACACAAACAAATATTTATTTTGATTATAAAAGCTAGCAATAAATACTGAAAAAGTGTGGCCTACTTTTAGGTAAAAGGTGTTTTCAAACAAAATTGGCTAAATATAATAAATAGTAATTGAAGTTCCGCATTTATATTAATTTGGTTATTAGCTCTTAGGAATATAAACATACTTGATATTTGCAAACTACACAATCTCTTCAAAATTTGTTTCACACATTAAAGTAAATTTTGATGGACAATAGTATTTATAATTGACTAGCTGACCCGGTGCGTTTCGCCACCCCAATTAGAAGAAAGAAATAGTACTATTAAGTCTCACGCTCACTCGGGTCCATATAATCTTTATATCATGTTTCTAAATTCATTGGTGAAGAAATTACTAAAAGTACCATTCGAATAAAGAAATAGTACCAAAAAGTCTACCCCTAGAATCCTAACTCACTTAGGACCATATATGTTTAATTTCATGTTTCTAAGTCCATTATTATAGAAAATTAAAAAAGTACCGTTATAATAAAAAAAGTACCATGAAGTATCCGCTTGAATTTTCACTCAATTAGGACAATATACGCTTAATTTCATATCCATTATAATAGAAAATTCAAAAAGTACCATTAGAATATTGAAAAAGTACCAAGAAGCAGCCACTTGTGTATTCTCACCCACTCTGGCCCTTTATTTCATGTTTCTAGGTTCATTGGTGAAGAAATTACAAAAAGTACCATTCGAATAAAGGAAAAGTACCAAAAAGTCTCCCCCTAGAATTCTGACTCACTTAAGACCATATATGCTTAATTTCATGTTTCTAAGTCCATTGTAATATAAAATTCAAAAAGTACCATTAGAAGAATTAAAAAGTACCTATAGTTCAGTTCTCACATTTTGGTACCTAAATATAATCCCTCATTTCTAACACTAACTTCACTCAGATACATATCATCTAACCTTAATGTCGATAAGTGAAATAATTTAAAATATTAAAAACGTACCATTAGGAGAAAAGTACCAATTTCCATTTTCCTCCTTGAAATTTAAAAATATTCCATTTTGCAAAAGTTGTTTATGCTACAGATATGTCTCAATCGATTAAAATCTGTGTTAATGTAATAATAATAAATATGTTTTAAAAAAAGTACCAAACTGTTTACCCGGATTTGGCCTAAAATACACCATGGCACTCAAGTTCCAAATAACAACCTGTTAGTTAATTTTTGTATGAATCCAGGAAACCAATGTTAAAAAAATGATCAAAATCGATTCCCGATTTTATCCCCTTTTTGGTACCTTTTTTATCCCCATTGCGGTGGTAAAATATTATTAAAATAATTTTCTGTATCGTGGTGGAAGCTCATAGTAAAATATTCGAATGTCTATGTCAAATTATAGAAAAACATATTTTATGAAAAAGTACCAAAAATAAACACAATTTGTATCCCTTAAGGGTTCGAATATCCAAAAAGTACCAAACTTATATTTTTTATTTTTTGATAAGTAAAGAATACGATTTAAATTTTGTTTCTATGTTTATTGGTTTAAAAGATACATAGGGTGCCAAAAAAGTACCAAAATACAGTTTTTACCCGTTTTCTCCCCTAAAAGGTTCGAATTTCGAAAAGGTACGAAACACCTGTCAGCTTATTTTTTAAATGAAGTAACATGCAATTTCAAGGTTTTTTTGTATCTTTATTAGTTTTGAAGATATAAGATTACCGGATTTACCCGTTTTTACCCTTGTTTACCCCCTAAACGTTCGAATTTCCAAAAATCCCTTCTTAGTAGATCGTTTATGGGAGGGAGGAACCCACAGTTAAAATTTCATGATTCTAGCTTCAGTCGTTTGGGCTGTGGGATGATGAATCAGTCAGTCAGTCAGTAACGTTACTCTTTTATATACAGTGAATGTCACTTAAAATCGTACACCATCGTAGTCAAATTTTATTCATTAGTTTTAGAAAGTTGATGTTTTGGAAATATTTTAAAATGCTATTTTTATATTGTGTGTGCTATTACCTATCAGAAAATTGGGTATAATTTTAATTGCCCTTATCCACAAATAAAAAAATTGGGTAAGACTGTCAGTGCCCAGAATATCAACGCTTCATTTAAAACCGTAAAGGTACTAAAAAATAGCAAATGATACCCTACAAAGTATTAGGATTATTTAATATTAACATTTTTTTTAATTTTTAAAGTTTTAATTATAATTTAATATAATTGTACGAATTTAAGTGAAATATGAATTTTGTGGTGTTCTTTAATTTTCATCAATATTTTTTTAACGAAATGAGGTTTTGTTAATTTTTTTGTTGAAATACATATATTTTGTTCCAATTAATAAAATGACTTTTAATTTTTTATATAATCACCTATTATTGCCTCTATAATTTCATAATATTTAAAAAAAAATATGTTGTACGATTTTGAGTGACACTCACTGTATATTGATTGTTTTCACATTACTGTAGACATCCATTTGCTTATTCTATATGGATCATCCAAATTTCATAACGATCGATTTAGTAATTTAGAATTAAAACTTAATTTAACATGTTGACCCACTGAGCATATGATTAATATTAATACTAGGCTTATTTTGGAAACTATTACATGGCCTGTTTATTCGCAAACCAATTTTTTGAACATTGATCTTTACTGAAAGCTACTATTATAGAATTCATATCTTTAAATATTATTAAGAATTTGGTGGACATTTGGTGCATATTTTTTACTACTAGACGTATGATTAATTTTATTTAATGACATATTTTGGAAAATAGTTTATAACTTTTTTATTTGTAGCATGATTTTTAGGAACTAAAATTTTATTGAAAATAAATATTATATTTTAATTAAAGAGCAATTAAAACTCGTCATAAGCATGTATAATAAGCATTAATCGTAAGTGACTAAATGTGTGAACATGTGTGATCTTTAAAAACTATTCTTCATTTCAACAATTCTTTACATATAATACCTTAAAAAGCGAGGAGGTAATTTTACAATGTGGTGAAATGCAAAAAGGTAAAACAATATACTTTTTTGTATTGTTGATGTATTTTTACAGTAGTGTTGCATGTGAAATGTGTGTATTTTCCTGTATGAGTGCATTGCACATTTTTAACTTCAATTCATGGAAACGGAAGTGGGCTTGTTAAGTGTATACAATTCAATGTATATACAACACTAAGCATAAAAGTAGGTATATATTTACGTCCGAGCGCATTTCCATTTAAAAAGGAGTATGAGTGAATGTGTAAGTGTACTTTAACTATATTTGTCTTAGTAGTGGAAAGTTGTAAAGTACTTGCAACTCGCTATATATTCATACTGCTTCCATAGTGATTTCAGTTGTGTGTCAGCAGCATTTGTTTGAGTTGGAGGCTGCATGCTTAACATTGAAAATTTCCGGTTGAAACATAAACACACTGACATATACTCAAACTTATACACTCTTTTAAGTAAAATATGCTAAGTTGGCAGAGGAATTAAATACAATGTAGACGAAAAAAATTTCCAGCCTTTTTAAGGAAACATGAAGAATGAAAACACAACAAAGGCCACCTATGGAAAAATATATTCAAAAATAGTTCATCCGACAAATGAGTTGGGGTTTGGTGAATATATTTGGGTTTGTGGAAAATGGATGAATTTAAATTTGAATGAATTAATACAATTTTGTTTAAAAAATTCTTTAAATGTTATTTAACAGTTGGCTTCAATGTAAGATTACAATATTTTAAATCACATTTATGGTTTTTAAACTAAAGCAATTTAATCGAAGAAACCTACTAATTAATAATAATCATACGCCTCGATGCTCATGATTCATAAATCAATTGAAATTTATTGTATGAAAGACAATGAAATCTCTTTTCTTCAGTTAATAAACAGAAAAACTTAACCTAAGCCTTTCACATTCAATTTGTAGGAATGAATCAAATTTTCGGATTTTTATGTTTTTAATTTTTAGTAACCTAGGTTTTATTTGAAATGTTTGAAATCAGTCAGAAGGTATAAACAAATATTTAGGTTAAAAAAAGGTTCATTATTAATTAACATAAATCATACGTCATATCGTTCAAAGAAAGAAATGGTTAAAATTTTGAATTATTTGAAGTAGATCGTAGAATATTCCCTCTTAGCTCTGAAACATATAATAAAAAGCTACATGAATATTTATTGGCATACAATTTGAAAATTAAAACTTATTAAAACTTTAAAGTAGTTAATAGTGTTTGTATTAAAGTGAAATCTATTAAATCATCCACTACATTTGGTATTTCTAAAGTCTGTTTAGAAGTGTTTCAAATTTCTTAAATTTTAGCATAAAATTAGCCCACATTAAACAGCATTCCAAAAAGTGTCCTTCGTTTTTGAAATAAGTGTCTATCATTTCTATAATGTTGAACAAAAATGTCACATTCTTGCAATTATGTTAATGTTCTACTCACATGTATTTCCTATCAGGGAAAATATTTGTTTTATGGTAATGTAAACTTATTGTAGCTATACTTTCCCTTTGAACGTTTGCTATGTCTATGGAAAATCAACAATTATAAATTCAACATGATGATGATGATGGTAGTGAAGTCTTTACTTCCTATGAATCGAATTAGCAGCGACCATGCATTTAATGGAAGACTACCAAATCAGTGTTTATTGTCTAATAAAAGCCACAGCCAGCAGCATCATCAACACCAGCTACATTGCCTTCATCATAATGGCCACACTTTGATGTTCATACAAAATACGCAGACAGCTTTTGAGCTAATTCTGCTGTCAGCCAGACGTGGAACAATGCGTCATTGAATACAGATGTGGTTTGTTTTGAGCATCATGTTGCTACTAATACATAGAAATCATTTATTTTATTGTCACATTTGAGCCACATACAGTCTTCATGTCAGTATTTATGCTTGCTTTTAAAAAAATGTTCTTGTTTGTTTAGAGATCAGCAAGAGATTCTGAAAACAAATTCAAAATTCTAGACAACATTTATGAGTTAAAATAACATATGAAATTTCAATATTAAACCATATTTTTTTGCCTTAGATATAACAAGCAGGTTTAAGTTTTTTATCATTAAAACTATGTTATCGACAAATTATTTTTAATAAAAAAATCTTAAAATTTTTAAATCATTTTGTATTTTCTTAATAATAGAAAATGTATAACCACATATTGAAAAACAATTATTAAAGTTAATAATGGTTTATTAAGCATTTTTTCTCTGCAATATTCATTTTCTTACTTTAACATTAATAAAATATTTTTTTAAATTTATTTAATAACTTTATTTTTAGTAAAAACTGTAGGTCTAATATTGTTATCATTCATTTATCAATATTTAATCCCTAATTAAGTTGTGTTTACGATTAAAGGTTTAACTTTGTAACATAAATAGTAAAACCAACAACTTAGTCGAAGAAAAATTAAATCATTCTCATAATTTACAATCCAACAATAACAAATACAATAAAACACTTCATTTGCCCTGCTTTCGTATACAAAAGGAAAACAAAAGAAAATATTAAAAACAATAATAAACTAAAACATACGTACATACTAATGTAAACATTTACATATATATTTTACAAAAACAAATTTGCTTTGCTTGACTTGGGTATACAAAACAATAATAAACACACACTTAGTGACAAACACACTTCCAAATATAGATAACAGTAATAATAATAATAACAACTCAGAGTAGGTAAAAACAAGAGAGCGAGAATAAGTGGGGGAGCAAGAGAAGGATTTATAAAGGTTAGTTTTGTATGTAAGTTTGTACTCAGTGTATTATTTGTAGACATAAATAATTACAATGAGTAAATGATAAATGCATTGCATATCTACATGCAAACATTTTTGTTATGATGACTATCATTATCTTTATTGTTGTTTGGATGATGACGACTTATACTCTTGTAATTAGTAGCTGGTTTTTTTAATTTGTAACCTTTTAGTAATATAGCAAAATTATGCAGTGGACAAATATAATACTTGCAAATGCATACACAATTAGATTAACATAATCATCAAAAACTATAATAGAACGTAAGAACAGTAGTAAATCGGACACAACATAATGGGAAATGAAAGGGTATGGTTTAAGATATAAGGAGTTTTATGCACCATAATAAGCAACTTAAATATTTAAACCTCAATATAAACTTAACAAAATTACATGGACATTACAAATAGTGCGTAGTTTCGTTCTAGTTCAGTTCCAGTGCAGTTAAATTCTTCTTGAATATTTCTAAAATTTGTATAAAACTAAATTTCCGTATATAATTTGTTTTAAGGACCTCTTAAGACCTTATAAATTTAAAATTTTGCTAAAATAAATGTAAGTATTTATTCTTTGTTTTATTTAATTTCCTGAAATAAATTTTATATTTTTTAATTATTCTTTCTTTACAAAAATAATAACTAAAGTTCATATTACAGAGAATTCTTGTTAGAATATTTAACATTTCAACTCAGTATGGCCACATAAAAATTCAATTCATTTAATAGAGTTCAAGACATTAGACAATCAATTTCATAATTTGCATTTACTATTGCAGCAGCATGAGTATTTTGTTACAACTGATAGACATTCGCAAACTGTTTGTGTGGAGGATGAATGAAAATACGACTTGTTTGCTTGTTTGAAGTACTAAATACTTGCACAAGTATGGGGTATACAAATTTGAATTTTAGGCTTCCTTCAACAAACTTGTGCTATTACTATGAGGTTTGCTAAGTTTTGTAACATGTTTATGAAATTGTTTAGAAAACATTTGTTTGTTGTGCTTTTGAAAATAACTATTCAAAAATATATTTATATGGTCGGCTTTTATTTTTGTGTATGTTTACTTGCTTTTAACTATAAATATCAACAAAACTTTACATGTTCCTTAAGCGGAACTCCCAAAATGGTAATAAATTTTGGAAAATAGGAAAACTTTTTACGTTTGTTATTATACATACCTCTAGCAAATACATGGAATACAAAGACTCTATAGTGCAAACGAATACAATACATTCCTCTTATATAGATGATAATTTGTAAGAACATATAAGCCTGTTGATGTCTGTCTATAATGATTATCATGGCCAAGGATGATGTTCCATTGTATGTTTTGTGTTTTGAAGATGTTCCATTGGAGAAAAATGTAAATGCAATTGTCATTGTAATAAACAGAAGAATAGAAGTAGAAGTGAGTGTCCTAGAAACCAATGTTATTTGCTAAATAGTATTAATTTCTAAAATTTATTACGAGTTCATATATTGTACTTTTCTCTTAATGTTGGTTGATAGTACTAAAAAATATAAAATCTTAAAATATATTTCATACAAAAAACTTACAATCACAGATAAAATTTTCTCATCCGCTGTAGTAAGCTTTGCCACAATATAGCTACCCGCGAATTTAGATTTAAAGTCATTACAGAGATCAGTATGAAAGCCTACTTACTTTCTACTCTACATATCTTTAAAAATTTCATAAAAACCGGTCTATTGCTTGGAAGTTGTTATATATTTTTTAATTTGTACCTACTAGACGTATGATTAATATTAATTAATGACAAATTATGTAAAGTAGTATATAATTTTTGTTATTTGTAACACGATTTTTACGAATAAAAATTTTATTCAAAACTAACAATATATACTTTTGTTGTTTGTTAAGTATTTGCAACAACAATATATGAAAATGGGAAAAAAAGTTTTTTTAAAAAAATATTTTTGGTTAAAATAAATTTTTTTAGCATTCTTACGGTTTGTTAAAAATTAAATGGAAATGAAATGGAAACAACTAAGAAATGTCATAATAAATATTATCACATTCTAATGTAAACATAAAGAATGCAATTTTGTTTTAATACCCAGACGCCTGAAATCAGATACTGTTTCTCAATTGTTTTAATTTACATAATAGTTGTGAAAAATTGCAAGTTGAGTTTAAGAAAAAGTGGAAACTATTTAACTATACACAAGAATTAATCGTAAGTGAGTAAATGTGTGAATATATCTATAAAAACTATTCTTTATTTCAATAACCATTTCCCTACAATATCGTAAAGAGTTAGGAGAGAGTTTTCATTGTTTTTAATGTTTTAAAATGCAAAAAAAGGAAACACAAAAGAAAAGGAAGCTCTAATTTCTTGTAAAATTAAACACTTTTTAGCAGTGTAGTTTGTACATTGCACATTTTTACGTTAAATGCAGGGAAACTGGAGCGAAATTGTTAAGCCCTACCTCAACACTGTATACAATTCAATGTATATACAATGCTAAAAATAGAAGTAGGTATATAAGTTTAAGTGAATCCATCTGTGTGAATACGTGTGAGAGTCAGTGTGTAAGTGTACTTCAATATTATTTGTCTTAGTAGTAGTGGAATGTTGTAAAGTACTTGCAAACTGTCGCCCATGTTTACACTCATTCCATAGTGATTTGAGTTGTGTGCCAGCAGTACTTGTTTGAGTTGGAGTCTGCCTACTTAACATTGAAAATATCCGGTTGAAAAATAAACACACTGACATATACTCGTGCTTACACACTCTTCAAAAATGAATGAACAACCGAGTTGAATACATTAAGTTGGCATACAAATTAAATACAATGTAGTTAAAAAAATTTTCAGCCTTTTAAAAGAAATGTTAAAAAATGAAAACACAACAAATTCTACCTGTGGCAACATATATTCAAAAATAGTTCATCCGGAAAATGAGTTGGGTTTCTTGAATGTTTTTGGGTATGTGGAAACTGAATGAATTTAAATTTAAATGTATTAATGCAAGTTTTGTGTGAGAAATTCTTTAAATGTTTTAAATAGTAATATTTCCAAAACAGTTGGCTTCAACTTAACATTACAATGTTTTAAATCACATTAGTTATTTTCAAACTAAAGCAATTTAATCGAAGAAACCTACTAATTAATAATTATTATAATAATCATACGCCACGATGCTCATGATACATAAATCAACTGAAAGTTATTGTATGAAAGTCAAAAAAATCTGATTTCTTCAGTTGTTTGACGTGAAATAAATAAATAAACAGAAAAATTTAACCTAGCCATTCACATTCAATTTGTAGAAATAAAAAATTTTTTTTGATAGTTAAAACCATAGGGTACAACTAGAGGCGCAACTGAGAGTAAGCTGAGAGTAACAATAATTACTCTCTTCACACGTACTTGTGATATGTGAATTCAACATACTTGTGAGAGAAATTAACACATCAAAATACTTGAAATTTTACCTTTGATTTTCCGAATAAATACAGACCGAACCACTTTATTAGACTTCTATACACTATTTTATGATTTTTTTAAACAATTTACAGCACTTAATTTTATTTGTGGTAGAATTTAATTTATAGAACAGAGTTTAAATTTTTGGTATTGAAAATAGAAGAAAATTTAAATAAATTAAAATTTAAGCATTTTTATAGAACTCTGTGTGTCTGGTGAAAATTAAAAAGGCACCAATACACCCTCAAAACTATGTACTAATACATTCTCACGACTTAGGTTTTTGACAACAGACTTAGGTTTTTTCCCTCTCAGTAACGCTTCTATGGATATATTATTCTATGGTTAAAACTTACTAAAATTTTAAAATAATAATGTTCTATTTTATATTAAATTGGAATCTATTTAAACAGTATTTCAAAATGCTTATACTTTAGCTTTAAATTATCCCATATTCAAGAGTATTCCTAAAAGTGTCCTTCATTTATGAAATAAGTGTCTATCATTTCTAAAATGTTGGACCAAAATGTCACATTCTTGGAATTATGTTAATGTTCTTCATGCATATGCTATCAGGCTAATATTTGTTTTATGGTCATGTAAACTTATTGTAGCTACACTTTGCAAAATTGTAGTTTGAAACTGTGCTATGTATATCGAATCAGTAATTATAAATGCGACATGATGATGATAGTGAAGCCTTTACTTGCTATGAATCGAACTAGCAATGACTATGCTTTTATTGGCAGATAACCATAATCAGTCCTTTTGTCCCACAAAAGCCACCGCCAGCAGCATAACCAACACCAGCAACATTGCCTTCATCATAATGGCAGACAGTCCTGTAGCCATTAGTCATCGTGCCAGCCAGACATTTGAACAATACGTTATTGAATACAGATGTGGTTTGTTTTGTGCAAGATGTTGCTACTAATATATATTTTATTGTCACATACAGTCTTTAGTTAGTATTTATGCTAGCTTGTTAAACTTTTTTGCTTGTTTGTTTAGCGCTCTGATAGTGTTTATGGAAACAAATCTAAAAGTCTTGTACAAAATACTTGATCAATTAATGTAACAAATTGTGGATAAAAACGGTTTTGCGAATTGTTAATATTTTCAATATTAAACCATATTTTTTCGTCTTATATTTAAGTGTCGTAATCATCAAAACTATGTTTTTGAAAAAGTCTTTTTATGAAAAAAATCTTAAAAGGTAATTAACCTGTTAGAAATGAATATTGTTATCATTCACTTATCAATATTTAATTTATTATTAAGTTATTTTTACGATTAAGGGTTTAACATTGTAACATAAATAGCAAAAACAACAACTTAGTCAAAGAAAACTAAAATCCTTCCCATAATTTTCTATCCAACAATAACAAATACATTAAGAATTTCACTGACCTTGTTGTAGTATCCAAAGAAAAAAAAAGAAAATATTAAAAACAATAACAAACACATGCCTACTAATGTAAACATATTCATATATTTTACAAAAACCATTTACCTTTGGTTTACTGAGAAAAAAAAAAACAAAACAATAATAAACACACACTGACTGAGACACACTCATCCAGTTACAGTAAATAATAACTACGCAGAGTAGGTGAAAACAAGAGAGCGAGCATAAGTGGGTGAGTAAGAGAAGGAGTAAAAATAGTCAATTATTTATGTACGTTTGTATGACCTGAGAGTATTATTTGTAAACATACATAATTACTGAGTATAAATGATACATGACAGTATGTGATACATTTTTATATTGTTGTTATTATGATTATCATTATCTGTATTGTTGTTGGGATGAGGACTACTTATACTCTTGTAATTTTTGTAATTTTTATAATGAATAATCTTTTTAACAATGCATCAAAATTATGCAATGAACAAAAACAATACTTCCACATACACATTCATTAACTAGTATATACATAGTTTATATTCACGACAATAAGCGAATTAAATATTTATACTTCAATATAAACTTAACAAAATTACATGGACATTACAAATCATATTTACATAAATTGTCGTGACACAGTGGGTATATAAATCTGACATTTTAATTGTAAATGGTCAGATAATTTTAAGAACATATGAGAAAATAAATAAATATCATGCTTTTCTGTATATCGTAATATGCAGTTCATCAATAACAATTTCATGTAAATAATTTTTTCAAACCCTATCCAGGAAAGCTAATAAATTGTGAAAATAACAAATTTTGATCATCACGACGTATGATTAATATTAATTATGAACCATTTTAAAAAACTCTTACAGGAAGTACAATGACTTAAAAACTAGAAATATTTAAATGGATTTTAAGAGCTTAGAAATCTTTCTAAAGTAAAATCAACTGATAAGTGAAGAAACTACTCTCTCACATATACGGATATTATGTGTGCTCAGAGAAATTTATAGCTGTAAACCAATACAACTTTTTAAAAACATACAAAATAAAAGTGTATAAGTGTATTTAATTTTTGTATTAAAACTTCCAACAACAAGCTTACACTATTGTATTTGAATTCAATAATACACTCGATACAATGATACAAGGGGTTTTGTATATTCAGCAATTGAACCACAACTAGATCTACTTACACTGAGTTATATAGGTTAAGGTTTATAGGTCAAATGGTTGACTTTTGTTAACCCTTTAATATTAAACTACGAGTTTGACTATGTTTAAATTAATATTTCAGATTTAGAAGCAAACGTTTTTGGAGTTTAAAAGTTCAATATTAACATTCCTTACTTATTTGCCTACTGTGCATGGGTTTATATTTTAATATGCAATGTCAAATTTGTATGTTCAAATATGTCATTATTTTCATGTGTGAAACATTGTTTTGATAACATTATTATTTAATGGAAGAAACTCGGAAGCTGCACACACTATTTGCATAAAGATATTCATAACATAACATTGACTATGTCAGTTCAAAGTGTTACTTTTTGCATCAAATATTTACCAGTATGTAAACGACAAAGTACGTGTGACTGCCAGCATGTTTCTATACTAAATTCTGAAATTTAATTTTAATACAAGGACATTTTACAAAAATGTTGACTAAATTTGATGACCTCAATCAACTTAATAGGATATTAAAATGATTTTGTGTGTAGCTTTTAGTTTTCCAAAAATGTATGTATTTCAAATTCTTTGAATTTATTGTTGTCGTAATTAGGTACTTACAATATTAGGTATATTTTGTAAAATTTTGAGTGACAGCCGTAAAATGTGTCTCTTTGGTAATTATGAGGTATTGAAATATTTAACGGGAATTAAAGAAAACATATGAGCTTAAGAGAAATAAAATAAAGTCTGCTGGTATGAACCTATTCATTTTAAATTTTATTTATTTACGAAATTTTAATAAGGAACTTCCAAATAGTAATAATAGTAAATATTTGCTTATGAGTCGTATGATTAATAATAATTATAAAATATTTTAGTAAATTTTGTTTAAAAAACATATGTATATTAATGAATTTAATAATCTTATACAGAATTCGAAAGACAAGACTCCGGTGGTTTCTCATGAACATATTCATTTTATAGGCTAGATGTAAAATCAGCTAATTTAAAATTATTTCGAACAGAACTGCAAATTCAAATTTAACATACACATTCCCAAGTATTATATCAAAATGAATTATATAGATCGAAGTTTGTGTTTAATAAATCACCAAGCTAACACAATTAACATCTTGTGTATGTAAACATAACTGTTCAACCTTATTTAAGATATAAAAAAATTTATTTTTTGAAAGTCTAATACAAATTTTGTTTAGACAATGAAATTGTATTATGATACAAGAGTTTTTGACAAATATTAATACTCAGTGGTCATCTGTGAATAATTTTATGTACGTTTAATTAAAAAATCATATGTAAATCCTCAAAATCCTCCATCAAATCTAGAAATTAAAAAAAATTAAATTTGTAGAACGGTACGTATGATTAATATTAATTATGGACTTTTTCACTAAAAATGCTATAGGGAAATCAATTATTGAAAGAGTTTGTAAATTTGCATGTATATTTACAGTTCAGAGTTCTCATTAGAATATAAAGTAAAGAACACTTCATTAATATATTTTAAAGGTATTTAATTAAGTAATTGTTCGAAAATATTTTTTTTGTATTTTTTCCAAAATTTTTTTAAACTAAAGTATCTATAAAATACTCTATTAACTCTTTACTTATATTAATTTCAAAATCCAGGAAGCCTATACTATGTCCTTGTTCTATAGTACTCACTGATTTCCAAACAATAATGTCACAATTATGTAATTTCCAATTCATATTTTTATAAATTAGCATTGAAATAAAATGTCTGCATAAAAATATATTTTTAATTATTTCACGCCATACCAGGCCAACATCATACATTCCATAAACTGGAACAAATTATAAACAAAATTTTGTGGTTTCATTATGAGTGCGTGGACAGTTGAATGCCAAAATGTTGCAATTTTAACCACGTGTGTGCAAGGCATGAAGTATGTTATTAAAAATGTTGGCTGACAGCGGTTAATAAAAACATTTTGTAATTAAAAAGTCAACAGTTAAAGTCACAAATGGTCAGACATTATGGAATTTTAGAAACATAACAACATAAACAGAAAATTTTTAAAAAATGTCTAAAGAAAATATAAAACTATGTAATTGTTACTAATATTTAGCACAATTCACATTTCTGTTTGCTGCCCTTGATTTTCCGAGTTCACACATTAATATTCTTATTTTGTTTATAATTTTCAGAATTCTCTTAAATACCAACAATAATATTGTAGACCACTATGGCGTATGATTAAGATTTATTCGTTTAAAATTAGAAAAAAAACAGCCATTACTTCACTGAAATTCAAATTTGTTATCGTTTTACAAAAGCCAGGAGATCAAATATAACCTACAGTTGTAGTTCAGTTCTTGTTCAGTTCTAGTTCAGTTCTAGTTCAGTTCTAGTTCAGTTCTAGTTCAGTTCTAGTTCAGTTCTAGTTCAGTTCTAGTTCAGTTCTAGTTCAGTTCTAGTTCAGTTCTAGTTCAGTTCTAGTTCAGTTCTAGTTCAGTTCTAGTTCAGTTCTAGTTCAGTTCTAGTTCAGTTCTAGTTCAGTTCTAGTTCAGTTCTAGTTCAGTTCTAGTTCAGTTCTAGTTCAGTTCTAGTTCAGTTCTAGTTCAGTTCTAGTTCAGTTCTAGTTCAGTTCTAGTTCAGTTCTAGTTCAGTTCTAGTTCAGTTCTAGTTCAGTTCTAGTTCAGTTCTAGTTCAGTTCTAGTTCAGTTCTAGTTCAGTTCTAGTTCAGTTCTAGTTCAGTTCTAGTTCAGTTCTAGTTCAGTTCTAGTTCAGTTCTAGTTCAGTTCTAGTTCAGTTCTAGTTCAGTTCTAGTTCAGTTCTAGTTCAGTTCTAGTTCAGTTCTAGTTCAGTTCTAGTTCAGTTCTAGTTCAGTTCTAGTTCAGTTCTAGTTCAGTTCTAGTTCAGTTCTAGTTCAGTTCTAGTTCAGTTCTAGTTCAGTTCTAGTTCAGTTCTAGTTCAGTTCTAGTTCAGTTCTAGTTCAGTTCTAGTTCAGTTCTAGTTCAGTTCTAGTTCAGTTCTAGTTCAGTTCTAGTTCAGTTCTAGTTCAGTTCTAGTTCAGTTCTAGTTCAGTTCTAGTTCAGTTCTAGTTCAGTTCTAGTTCAGTTCTAGTTCAGTTCTAGTTCAGTTCTAGTTCAGTTCTAGTTCAGTTCTAGTTCAGTTCTAGTTCAGTTCTAGTTCAGTTCTAGTTCAGTTCTAGTTCAGTTCTAGTTCAGTTCTAGTTCAGTTCTAGTTCAGTTCTAGTTCAGTTCTAGTTCAGTTCTAGTTCAGTTCTAGTTCAGTTCTAGTTCAGTTCTAGTTCAGTTCTGGTTCAGTTCTAGTTCAGTTCTAGTTCAGTTCTAGTTCAGTTCTAGTTCAGTTCTAGTTCAGTTCTAGTTCAGTTCTAGTTCAGTTCTAGTTCAGTTCTAGTTCAGTTCTAGTTCAGTTCTAGTTCAGTTCTAGTTCAGTTCTAGTTCAGTTCTAGTTCAGTTCTAGTTCAGTTCTAGTTCAGTTCTAGTTCAGTTCTAGTTCAGTTCTAGTTCAGTTCTAGTTCTGTTCTAGTTCAGTTCTAGTTCAGTTCTAGTTCAGTTCTAGTTCAGTTCTAGTTCAGTTCTAGTTCAGTTCTAGTTCAGTTCTAGTTCAGTTCTAGTTCAGTTCTAGTTCAGTTCTAGTTCAGTTCTAGTTCAGTTCTAGTTCAGTTCTAGTTCAGTTCTAGTTCAGTTCTAGTTCAGTTCTAGTTCAGTTCTAGTTCAGTTCTAGTTCAGTTCTAGTTCAGTTCTAGTTCAGTTCTAGTTCAGTTCTAGTTCAGTTCTAGTTCAGTTCTAGTTCAGTTCTAGTTCAGTTCTAGTTCAGTTCTAGTTCAGTTCTAGTTCAGTTCTAGTTCTAGTTCAGTTCTAGATTATTTCTGAAATACAATTGGAAATGGTGTGGTTCATTTCGAATTTAAAATTTACAAAGCTGAATGCATTTGTTCTTTGTTTTATTTAAATTACTGAAATAAATGTTCTATTTTGTTTATTATTCTTTCAGTTCATTCTGCACAGAATTCTTGTTACAATGTAAAAATTTAACATTTCAACTCAATTATTCTCCCTAACAAATTCCATTTCAATTGTATAGAGTTCAAGACATTGAGTGTACATTAGACAATAATATTCATAAATTTCATTTACTGTTGCTGTAAAATGAATTCCTCTTAGCAACTCATAGACTTTCACAAAATGTTTGTGCTGGGGTTGAATTAGACTAGTTTTTTGCAGCTAAAGCGCTGCTAGTATGAGGTATACAAATTTGAATGCCAGTCTTCCTTCAACAAACTGTCTGATTCAGTTTCAAGCTTACAACTTTTTCTTTATGCAAAATATTTAGCTGTAGAATTTTTGCTAATAACTATTCACATAATGTATGTGCGTCTGTTATTTTTGTGTATGTAGAACATACTTACATGCTTTTAACCACAAATATCAACAAAACTTTACTTATTTCTTAGGCAGGACTCCCAAAAAGCCAATAGGTTGTGGTAAATGAAAATAATTTTTGTTACAAAATATCGTGCAATTTGTTATTATACCTTAAAAAGAGACACATTGAACGCAAATAACCCATGGTGTATGCAAATGCACATCATTCCTCTTAGATAGATGATCATTTGTAAGAACTTATAAGCCTGTTGCTGTCTGTGTATAATGATTACCATGGCCAAGGATGAAGTTCCATTTTGGAGAAATGTGTTTTGTCTACCAAAAACTTGTCTAAGAGAAATTCATTGAAACTGTTTCATTGCAGCCAATTGAACATGCAATGATATTTAAGTTTTTTGTACAGTGGAAGTAGAAGTGAGTGTGCCAGGAAACCAACGTTATTTGCTTTAAAGTTTCTGATTTTCAATTCAAAGAAAATATTTATAAATTTAATGAAGCCTTCCAGCATGAATATAATATTTACCAGATTTTAATTATTATATAAAATATGTAAAACATAAGCATGTTAATAATACTACCATGTAATTAATATTAATCATACGCTCTCAATTAAAATAATTAAAAATTTCGGACAAATTTTGAATCTAGGTTTCATCAAATTCATCATTATTATTAATAACATAAAAATAAGCAATTTCTTATATTCAACTTTGTAATTAATATTAATCATACGCTCTCAATTGAAGTTAGTAAATTTTTACCAAGGCCGATTTATTGTAGAATCTAGTTTTGTTTTATGTCAGTTTTAGTTCTAAAAAATGGCAAATATAAAGTACAAGGATAATATCATTATTCATAATGGCATAAAAAGAACGCTGTTTTTATAACCATGATACCTACAATAAAGATTATCCTTGTCATAAAAATGTATAAATATAGCGACATTTTAAATAAATAACTGATTCCATAAAACCAATAAGTGCTGTAAAACTTTGTTTAACTTTTTCATATTCACACTTGTTGTTTTTTATTATTTATATTTTTTGTTTTGTTTAGTTGAGGTCATAAGTTAAAACTTCAAAAATATATATTGTTTACAACTTCATGGCGTATGATTGATATTAATTCCAGCTGCCATTTGATTGATGATAGACTGAAAATAAATAATTGAAATGAACACCAAACAAATTCAACAACATTTTACAAAAAAATAGCATTTAAATGGCCATAAAAACGGCAATAAGCAAAGTCATATATTTTGTTAAAACAACAAGGATTTTTTTGAAATAAAAATTTATTAAAAGTTAAAAAAAAAACGATTTCATTTAAATAGTAGAAAGCTGTGGAATAAAATATTTTTAAATAAAATTTAATGTTATTAAATTTAGCAGTAAAATATGGCGAATATATTTAGAACTGCGATAGGTAGAATTAGAAGTTATTTAGCAAGAGAGATATATATTAGTAGAGAAAATAAAGTTCTAGTTTAGATTGGTTGAAAATTAGTACATGTCTATGCCTAGAGTAAGTTTTGTTATATTTTATTGATTTATCTAATTAAAAATCTTAAATTGAGCCCACTCTTAAAGAAATCAAGTGGGATTTTATTCTATAAATGGAACTTCAGTTTAAATCGGTTTATCCGTAAAACGTGGCTACAATATTTGCAATATTAAGAAACAGTTTAGTCTTGTTTTCCAGTCACGTCAAGTAATTTAACACTTTAACACCCTGTATTAAATAAATTTGACACTAAACTCTACAATGATTCTTTTTTGCCAAAAAAGAAACTTGAAAATAAAATACAACACAAAGTTTCTAAAGTTTTTTTTATTTGTTTTTTAGACCAAGGAAAACGAAGAAACCTCCAATAAATCGTCTTAAATAAGCAAAAAGAAAAATTAGAAATAACAAAGAAATTATTACAACTCCTTTTGGCCAGTGTTATAAGTACTTAGAAGGAAAAGGGGAAGTAAAATTGGGTTGTGTTTTCAAACTTGTTGTCACATTGTTTTCTTGTTGGATGTGTGTATGAGAGTTTCTTTTATTATTTTTGGCTAGAAGTCATACACTCAAAAAATTGTTGACCTATTTTAAGGAATTACTGTTTTTCTATTTTATAAAAATATCAAAAAAATTCAAGAGGAAAAATGGCTTGAAGGAGAAATATAAAAAATCTTTGCAAGTATCCTTACATGTAAAAGGTATGTATGAAAAATAAATTTTACAGAAAATAAGAGAAAAATGTTTTAGTATGATTTTTTGTTTAAATAATTTCCGTTAGAAGTTGCCAAAGTGTGGACAAAGGAAGGAAAAAAGCCAATACTTGTGTATAGACAGCTAGTAACAGCCGACATTCAACTACTTCATACCAAATAATAAGAGAAAAATAAAATTGATGGATAAAAGGAGAAGACTTAAACGAATTTTGAACAGCTTACGGTATGATTATGTTAAAAAGTTGTAGTCAGTAATATACACAAAAAAGCTATTTTTTGAAAAAGTTTCAACTCAAATATTTATCAGATCAAATATTCATGTTCTCAAAAACTAAATTTTTTAATATTTTCTATTAAAATTTGTTTATTTAAATTAATAATTTGGATAGGCGAAAACTAAACTGTGATCCTAATTATGAAAACTGTAATTCCAATAACGTTATTTTAAAAGTTCAACCAATAACAAAAATTATGGAATTACTTTGAATAAGGCGATCGTGGTCATTATGAAGTTTAAGTTGAAATTCAATCGCAGATCTTTATGAAGACTAAGTTGAGTTACGAGTTCAAAGTCACTACGAAGTCTAGCTTATTATGTTTAAGTCGAGCTTCAATTGCAGGTTTTTATGAGGTCTAAATTGAAATTCTATTACAGGTCATTATGAATTATAAGTTGAGTTTCGATCAAAGATCATTGTGAATACTAAGTTCCCCTTCAGTCATAGATCCTTACGAAGTCTAATTTGAGCAGCAATCGAGGCTCATTTTCAAGTGTGAATTGAGTTTCAATTGTATGTCGTTACAAAACCTAAGATCAGCTTCTATCATAGGTTATTATGATGTCTAAGTTAAATTTCTAATGAAATTGAGCATCATTTCTAGGTCGATATGAAGACTAACTTCATTTTTAGTCGTAGGTCATCAGAGCTTTAGTTGTAGGGTTCTATGAAGTCTAAGTTGATCATCAATTGTAGTTCATTCTCAATTATAGGTTGAGTTTCGTTCATTGGTAATGATAAATACAAAGTTCACCTAGAGTCACAGGTCATTATGGAAACAATGTTGAGCTGAAACCGGAGTTTATTAAGAAGTATAACTTGAGCATCATTATGAAGTATATGTTGAGAAAAAAAACAGTTTCAAACGAAGTTAAGCTACATTCGTAGGTCAAATTCTCAAATTCAATAAAAAAAAAATTATAGAAAATACAAAAAAAAATGTGTTTTTGAGACCATGAATACTTGATCAAATTACGAATTGAATATCTGAAAAATATTTGAAAAATATGAGAAAAAAATAATTTTTTTCTGTGTAATTTGACAGACAGATCTGAAACCTGGCAATATTTTTCTTTAAAGCTTCTCTTAATAAAAAATTTGGTTAATATTTTTTTGAAAAATAACTTATATTGTATAGTTCAATAAACGTTAGTATTAATTAATCGCAAAGTTTTTTTTTTTTTTTAATTTTCAAAATGAAAACAAGTTTTTTATGAGTTTCTATTAAATTTACAACAAAATTTTAAAAATTAATATGTAAATAAAACATTTTGTGAAATTCATTATCTAATTTACAGGATATTTTTAAAAATTATAAGCAAAACTTTGAAATTTTAAATTAAAATAAATTTCTCATACTAAGCGTATGATTAATATTAATGATGGAGTTATGCTGAATAATATGTAATAACATAGTTGATAGCTATACGATTTATTTAATGAAATACTATAGAAAATTCTAGATTTCAACGTATAATATCACACAAGTATTTTAGAATTTTCTTATCATCTTAACTTAAAATTGTGTCATGCATGAGAGTTTAGCTAACATCATTGCAGATATTTTAGACCCAATGGTACAATATTCTGAGCTATTTTATTTAAAATTCAAATTAATTTCTATATAATTTATATTCAATCTTGTATTATATCTTCCACTGTACTTTTTCAGTCCATTGATGATTCTTTGCATTCCACATATTTTACTGTAGTTCACACAGTAAAAGAACAAATAATAGAAAACTAAAACTAGAACACACTTATAAAAGTGGGTGAATAATGTATGTATGGTCTCAAGTTACTATATTTTTTTTGTTTATGTGTTTTTTGAGGTCTTTGACTTTGGAGAAAAAAGTTTTCCTTTTTTTCCACATTTTGTTATTGAAGAAACAATAACAACCAAAACTGGTTTAAAATATCTTTTCAATATTAAGGAAACGGCAAGGATATTTTCGCAATAATTCATTTGTTTTCCGTATAAATTTTGTTTGTTTTCTTAGCAAATTTACAAGAATAATGAGAAGTATGAAAAAAAATAAAAAAAAACTTTTATTTGATATAATTTAAAGGAAGGTTTGGAGAACAGATAACATGATAAATATTTTATTTAAATTTCCTATTTAGATAAGCATAAATTGCCAAAAACAAACTTTTTTTAGAACAATTAAAGAAAGTCAAAATTAAGAGATAGAATCCAAAAATGACATCAAAAAATTTAAAATTAAATTTTTTCATTTAATTTTTTTTTAAACTAATAGCTATAGATTTCATATTTTACCACAAGATAAAGGCTAAAGTTTTGGCTTTTATTAAATTGTGTCTTTATAGAAATATATTTATTATAGTATAAGTTATGATGATTTATATGATTTTTATACAACAACCTTTTAATAAATATCAATCATACGTTTAGTATGTCAAAGTAAATTAATGGGAATTTTAAATAATTTAGAATACTGTTTAGTATTTAGGTAAATTCTAAACAGTGGTAAGAGTTAGATAAGATAAATAGATTGAATGGGTGTATACTATAAGCAGTACATTTCCAATCGGAGACCATTAGTCTTGAGAATATAAATAGATGTGAACTAGATGTGAAGAGAAGAAATTAAATTGGAAACAAAAGAAGGAAGTAAGGTGATATAAAGAGAAATAAAGTGAATACACAGTCTAAAAAGTACATTAAATAGGTATATACTAGGATTCTCAGAGTCCTCTTCCCTACAATAGAAATCCAATTAACCTGATAAAGCCTAATAAATTACCTAGATCATATCATTCCCATAGCCAGTTTTTACTGAGATCCTGTAATCTAAGACTGTTACATTGAGTATGTTCTACTGTTTCTAGTTTATCAATATCCTAGCACATTCTACAAAAGTCCTTTGCGGCCATATCCCATTTACCAATAAAGACAATAAAGAATTGCGAAAAATAGTTTTCTTTCTATAATCTTTCCAGTTTTTAAACTATTTTTGGTTTTTTTCAAAGATTTAAACAATTTGTTAAATTAATCTCACAATTAATATTAATCATTTTCATAAGAACGTTTTTACATAGAATTGAGGGATTTTCTTGGCAAAAAGTAATGATACTTTGTAAATTATAGATAACTTATGGATAAGTTTATAAGTTATTATTAAAGTCCTTAAATATTTTATTGGTGTTGTTGTAAAATATCCCAATATCTCTTTAAAATCATGTTTTTTAGTTTAGTTTTTTATCAACGTTTCATTTAATAGATTTTCAATCAGATTTTTTAAAACAACTATCAACAAACACATAAGTAAACATGTAGAATAATTGTGTTTTATTTATTATCTTTGTTAAAAACGTTCGTCTGGAAGCTTTAAGTGTTTTTTATATTTCCATTTCACAGAAAACTATTGTTATTCCTTTTCATTCTGTTTGATATAAATACGTATGTATGTTTATTTTTTTTATTTGCTTGCAAATTCAAATATCGTACTCGTTAATAAACATAAAAAACACAGGAAATGTGTTTGAAAATCGTACGTAACGTAACTTCAATATGCTAATATTGATGGAAGAAATTTCAACAAATAATGGAAAATAATAAAAAAAAGAACTAATGGAAATCATAATCCTCTGTCTATAAATATTGATATGTATATCATGTTTGTACAACAATCATGAAAAACAAAAAATAAATATTGAATTTAAAATAACTTGAGGCATAAATCATATTCTGTATGCAGTAAGCAATGATTTTGCACAATTGCTTAAGAAAAATCACATATATTATTCTAAAAAGGATTATAGTTAGAGAAAAGTATTCAATGTTATAGAACTCAAAACAAACAAGGAAAATTACCCCAGAATTTACTTTATAATACAATTTATTATACATTGAAATGTTAGCTTTTTTAAAATGCTTACTTTCCAGAAATCCCTCAAAAATTTCCCGTAGCAATAGGCAATTTTCCAGCTTAGCCTCATAATTAATATTAATCATACGCTCATTATGACAAATATACTTTAAACTGAAATTTAACAGTTTTGCTGGTAGTTTCAGTCCACGATGGCATCATTAGTTTTTTTCTAGCTGCTCTAGTTTCATTTAATATTCACATAATTTAAGAAAATTATTTGTATTATTCGCTTAATATTTCACGAATCTTTAAATATTTTCTGGATTGTTAATCTACACCAAAATCAGTTTCAGTTGAGCATAGTCATTAGTGAGTATATCAGGATATCTAACCTATATTGCAAGGATGTTCAGAATTATGTTTTTTAGGTTAGTCCTTAAAATTTTGTAAAATCTATTTTTTTCAACCATTTTTCAATAGACCAGACATTCCAAGGAACTGTTTTTAGTAAAAAATTTTAAATCATTAAAAGAATCCTGAAATATTTGGAAAACAACTTCACATTTTATATAATTTTTCACATGTGTTCAATACTTAGTACCAAGAATGTTTCTCTTCACATAAAAATAAATTATTTTTAAAAAAAATTTATTTCAGAGTCAATGTGAATACGTACAAATTCTTCCCTTTTAGGATTTTCTTGTATAAAGAGCTTGCTTAAGATCTGGACAAACATTCCAGCAGTAATCTACCATCATATGGTGGTCCCATCTGCATTAATCATATATCTTGGAGAAATCTTTCACTTTGATCACCACCAACAATGTCTTTTCTTCATAGCCATAATATTATTAACTTGCTGACCTGGTGCGCTTCGCCACCCCAATTAGAAGAAAGAAATAGTACTATTAAGTCTCCCGCTCACTCGGGTCCATATAATCTTTATTTCATGTTTCTAAATTCATTGGTGAAGAAATTACAAAAAGTACCATTCGAATATAGAAATAGTACCAAAAAGTCTACCCCTAGAATTCTCACTCACTTAGGACTATATATGCTTAATTTCATGTTTCTAAGTCCATTGTAATAGAAAATTCAAAAAGTACAATTAGAAGAATGAAAAAGTACCTATAGTTCAGTTCTCACATTTTGGTACCTAAATATAATTCCTTATTTCTAACACTAACTTCACTCAGATATGTATCAGCTAACTTTAATGTCGATAAGTGAAATAATTTAAAATATTAAAAAGGTACCATTAGGAGAAAAGTACCAATTTCCCTTTTCCTCCTTGAACACCCCTCAAGTTTGAAATTTAAAAATATTCCATTTTGCAAAAGTTGTTTATGCTACAGACATGTCTCAATCGATTAAAATCTGTGTTGATGTGCCCAATAATAAATATGTTTTAAAAAAAGTACCAAACTGTTTACCCGGATTTGGCCTAAAATACACCATGGCACTCGAGTTCCAAATAACAACCTGTTAGTTAATTTTTGTATGAATCCAGGAAACAATGTTAAAAAATTGGCTTAATAATTTCAAATATAATGTATTTTCCCGATTTTATCCCCTTTATGGTACCTTTTTTATCCCCATTGCGGTGGCAAAATATTATTAAAATAATTTTCTGTATCGTGGTGGGAGCTCATAGTAAAATATTCGAATGTCTATGTCAAATTATAGAAAAACATATTTTATGAAAAAGTACCAAAAATAAACACAATTTTTATCCCTTAAGGCTTCGAATTTCCAAAAAGTACCAAACTTATATTTTTTGTTTTTTGATAAGTAAAGAATACGATTTAAATTTTGTTTCTATGTTTATTGGTTTAAAAGATACATAGGGTTCCAAAAAAGTACCAAAATACAGTTTTTACCCGTTTTTTCTCCTAAAAGGTTCGAATTTCGAAAAAGTACGAAACACCTGTCAGCTTATTTTTTAAATGGAGTAACATGTAATTTCAAGTTTTTTTGTATCTTTATTAGTTTTGAAGATATAAGATTACCGGATTTACCCTTTTTTACCCCATTTTTTCAAATTTATAATTCAAAAAAAAATATTTTGTAACTAATTAATATATTCATATGCAATTACAATCAACTATTTATTATATATTGTATTATATTTCTACAAATTATTAACTCAAACTAGAAACTTCTATCAAATTTTTTTATTAGAAAAGGATATTGATAACCAAATATCTTTTAAAATATATTAAAACGTTGGATTAACAAAAAATAATTGGTGATGGTTATGCCTTAAGTTATTAGCTTTAATATGCTTTAAACATAATTAAAATCTATTAAAATTTACTAAAGTTATAAACCATTTGCTAAATCTACCCAGTAATTAATATTAATCATACGTAATGTATGACAAAATTATTTTGAACTAAAATTTTATAGCTAGGTTTGACATTTTTTAAAAGATTATTTACTAAAAGCAGAAAATATACTATAGACAACCAGTAACCTTAAAAAAATATTTAAAAAAATTTCAATATATTGGAGAAAATTAAAGCGAAAATAATTTACTTTTAAAAATTATCTTTTAGTGAATTATATTTCCTTCAGAAATCCTTCTAAAATACAATATTAATTAACAAGCATTAAAAATTTATACATAAAAACTTAAGTAATCTTCAACTCTTTTTTTAAGTTGTAACTAGTGCAACTTGAAATTGTTTAAATTCCATATAAATCTTTTTCAAAATTAATGAATACAAGAATCTTTAAAATAAAATAAATTCACTACTTTATTTAACAAGTAAAATGCTCAAAATGTCTTTTGTGTTTCCAGTTGTTTTTTAGTTGGAAGATAATTATATTTGGTTTAAAATTGTTCATGATGAGAAAAAAAGAAACAAGAAACGTTTATACGAATTTATATTCAGACAAAGTTGATGATGATGAATAGCAAGTATGCAGAATAAACCAGCAAACATTTGCAGAAGTCTATTTAATTTTGTATGTATAACTGTCGCAATAAGCTTAACGTTTAAATACCAGAATAGCTTTCTAGAAAAAACTGATCTTGTACTGAAATATTTCATTAAAAGAATTTCCTGAAAAGCTGACAGTTCTTTAAGTATTCTTCTTTTAATTTCCATCAAAATATTCATAATAAATAGTTAGTTCAGCATAGACGAATATCTATGTAAACGATTTTTGATTTATGGGTATGATACATTCCAGTACTTAACAGCTTATGAAAAATTTGTCATTTGCTGTGGAAGTTTGTTTAGTTGTTAAACGTTCGCTGGTTTATATGCATTAATTTGTTGTGGAAATGATATACAAGTCTTTATATTTTACAGCATATATATTTCCATTCATAAATTATAATTTACGGACTTTATTCATGGACTTAAAACGCCACTTTACATATTTTTCTCGCTTCAATCTTGCGAAGATACTTACACATATTTAAGTGGAGAGTGTGATACAGAATAAAAGGAACAAAGTCTTGAAATCATTTCAAGTCTACCAAAATTGTATAAAACTTTTAAAGTTTATAGTTCAATAGTTAATGTGATATCTACAAATATTATTGACAATTTAGAGGTAATGAAATCAGTTTAATTTGTATAATGTAACTGATAGTTCTAACCTTAAATTGGTTTTACAGATATAAAAAACATATGATAATTGTTAAAGCTATAGGCAGTTTTCTAATATAACCTCTTAATTAATATTACTCATACGCACAGAGTGACATGTTTTTAGAGCCTTTCTATATAAGGTAACAATATGGATTTTTGAATAAAAATTACTAAGAACTTTTAAAACAATAACCCGTTTCCATACTCTCAAAAAGTTTTTAAAATCGCTTTTGAATTTCAAAATTTTTTAAATTTTTCTAATAATTCATATATATTTTCAATTAAACATTAAACATACGCATTATACAGTTTTTTATTTTTAGCGAATTTCTGTCAAAATTTTAAGGATAAAAATAACTTTTAAGATATTAATTTAAAGCATTAAGTAAACATTAAGTTTACTTAATTCAATTCAAATCAGCTCATTTTTGTTTTTTTTTCTGTATTTTTTGTCATTTGAATATGAAACACAACTAACAATAATGAGAACAGATGATGTTCTTGGTAATTAATCATATCATAATAATAAAAACATTTAAGATAATTAATTGTAAAAATAATAATACAATAATAATGAAAATAATGTAGACAAAAACCATTAATTGAATAATTATACATGATGATATGGATACTTGAACACAGACATATAAATAAATACACGTTTATGAATAATTTATATATGAACTTACATTCTGAAATTGATGGTTTTTGAACACAATTCATTTTCATAATTATTTTATTTCATTATTTCAATTATTAAATGTCATTTAATAATTGATAAAAGAAATGTCCCGAAAATCTATTAAAAGCAAATCTGTCTTAATGATCGTATGATTAATATTACTTAATTCATAGCCTCTAGCTCTATTATGTTTTAACAGATTTTCGTGATTTATTGTAGATAATAGGCAGATAATAAATACTCATCATTTACAATTTACTCATATGAAAGCCTCAAATCACGACAGAAAAGGGAACCTCCTACTAGAAAGATTGATAAACATAACTTATTTTTGATAATATTTATTACAGTAACTCTTTCCCATATCTTTGCATTTTGGTGAATTTTTTATTGAATTTTATGATTTCATATCTCACTGGTTGTATGATTAATATTAATTCATAGGTTTCTTCAAAAAACTGCCACTAGCTCTGTTATGCTCTAACAGATTATAGTGATTTATTATAGATAATAGGAGGGTATACAAACCTATGTGTCATAATTTCAATTTACTTATATTAAAGCCACAAAATGCCACAGAAAAGATTGAGAAATATAATTAATTTTTGTTGATATTACAGCATCTCTTTCACAAATATTAGCTTTTTGGCGAATTTTAATTGAATTTAATGATTTCATATCGATAACAGTTCAGCTTATTAAATTTATAAGTGTTTTTTGTACAGTTAAATCAATATACATGTAGCTTAAATATAGTAATTTAATTTCGATATAATAAACATAATTAAAATGCAAATTTACATATTAGATCAGATATTTATGAATGGAGTGGGTGTGTGAATAGATACAAATATGTGATGAAGTTTAAACAATTACGTGTCTACAAACAAGATTTTCTATAAAAAAAAAAATATATCAATCAACAACCATTTCCTTTTTCTTTTATTTAAAAATATTTCAACTCCTCAGATATTTGTAAAAATTAAACAAAATTTAACAATGATAAATCAGTCATAATCTTTAATTTGGAATATTTTATTTTTAGCCGCACACAATTAATTATCTTTTTATACTCAAACATGATTTAGTAAAAGCATTGCGCTAAACTTTTGATATGAAAAACAACTGCTTCTGTTTAAAATTGTCAGTTATATTTTTTAATTTATTACAGTGTAAATATATATGTGGCTTATTTTTGAAGTGTTTGAGTGAATATGTCTGGGTTTTATGACAATTTTGCATCAACATTACACTTTACATGACATATGCGCTAATGAATGATGTTAGACTGTCGCAAAATTGTTAAAAAAATGATAACAACAACATTGTTTGTACTCTTACATTTGTTGCCTTTTTACTTTTGGTTTGTGGCCATAAAATGTAACAAATGGCAGAATACTAGGTTTATAAAATGTATGAATGATGCTTATTAACATGTATGTAGGAAAATTATTCAAAATTTTCATTGTTTCGAATCAGAAATCTATTTGTTTACATAGACTTATTTATAAAACTGTTTAGATGATAAACATATTATATATAAAAATAACATTACATTAAGAAAATTGTTATATATTTTAAGTACTATTATCAAAATTTAGTTCTGCTGATATTTTGAAAATTTTTTGAGAATTAGAAATCTCTTTTGTATGATGTGCACTATAACGTGGAATATTCCAATAGGAAATTCATTGCAACTTTTAATATTTTAATGATTTTTATGAAAAACTTTGTCCTAGCTTTTCTGTGAAATATTCTTCTGACAAAAATGTTAAATCTAGATACTTTTTATCTTCAGTTCCTTTTTTCTTTACATCCTTTCGTAAATATAAAAGATATAAATCCTTAACATAATTGCATGTCAACTCTTACTTTCAAAGGCAAAAAATTACTTCATTTAAGTCGCTATATATTCTAACAAAGTATTGAGTGAAAAAAACTGCAAAGAAACTGTTGAGAAAAACTTGTCGTTAACTGTTTGCAAACATAAAGTAAGTTTACTACTTCAGATTATTCTCTAAAACAAAAAAATACTGTTACTTTCTTGATGCTGTTAGAGTCAGGACTAATTGAAACAATCGTCAGCATCACTGTTTGACAAAATCATTGCAGACGTGGCAACAAGTTAGATACAAAAATGTGGAGACAAAAATATTTGCATAACGGCAAACTGCAGTTTAAAAACAAAGGGCCTTTTTTAATAATTCTAAGTAATATCTCGCTATGAAAAGAAGAAAATTATGCCCATCCAAAACAATTATATTTGAAGTCCACTGGTTCAGTAAAAATTTAACCAACACTCGTACGACGACGAAATACAAGATCTGTCATAAAAATTCGCGCCGCTGCCCATGAGAGTGTGCAGTAGAATCCGGCGCAGTTGATTTCGTATAGCTGACAACAACCCAGCCTTTCTCAGACCTTTAAACTTGGCATAGACAACGACGAGTGTTCGCTGAATGAGCCCTGAAGCATTTTAATACTGACCCTAAATTTCATTCATAAAATTAAATCCATCAGAGTAACAAATTAAATGAAAATTTTATATATTTACATTTTGGAAAATCATTAAACTTTATTTAAATTCAAAAACAGTTATTTAAATTTATTGAATATACAGTAAATTGTTAATTTATATCTTTCTAGCTTCTTTTTCATCTACATTGATTCAAAGTAAAGTTATTCTATTAAGTATTTAGTTTTCTGAAAAAAAGAAAACTATTACTTAAGTTACAATAGTTAAAATGGCAAAAACATATAAATACATTTTGTTTATTTGCTGTTGCTTTCAACACTTAACACACAATTGAAAATTTTAAACTATTAATTCGCAAAATTTAACTTATGGCTACAATAAGCTTCTATTCTCACGCAAGTATAAATCTTACTAAGTTATTTCCGTTTCCTATTTTGCAAGCTGAGAAACAAACTTTGTATAATATCAAGAGTATAAGAGAGAGATAAGACAATAGAGCGGAGAAGAAGGATGGCCACTATTAAAGAGAATGTTTGCGTATACTTTGTTGTGTATTTGTAAACAAATGTAAAAACCACTTCAAAAATTAAAAGAAACTTTAACTGAACAAAAAAATTAAAAATAAAAACAACAACCGGTCATTTTTTTCTCATTGTTCTGCTAAATGTTTTGTTTAAAATGCAAGAAAAAAGAGATTTTTGAAACAAAAGATAAACTTTCTTCTTCACCAGGATAATTTGTTAAACAACATACAATACAACAGAATTCAGACAAAATAATGAATTAAAATGAAACGGAAAATATTTTTACTGTTTTTTTGTTTATTTTATTGTAGACTTTTTTTCCTTATAATTCTTCAAACTGAGTGAGGTAAACGACACTAAACTAAAGAAAAAACGACACTAAACTAAAGAAAAACATTTAAAACTACTTAGTTTTAAGGCGAAAAAATATAAGCATTTAGTTTGGTGTTAGTTAGTTTGGCTAATAAATAATTTCTGTGGTTCTTTTCACCAATTAGTGTACAATTGTAAAATGTAAACAATTAATTTAACATGTATATAATGAACTCTATTTAATTTAGTAACAAGTGCTAGGAAACTATAACTAATGGCTACAATAAGTTTTTATTCTCGAGCAAGTATAAATCCGCAAAGTTATTTCCACTTGCTATTTTGTAAGCTGAGAAAAAAAACTTTGTTTAATATCAAGAGTAGAAGAGAGAGAAAAATGTTCAATACCATAAAAGAATGCATGTGTATATTTCGTTGTTTATTTTTAAATAAACGCAAAAAACACTTAAAACAAACTTTAACTGAACAAGAAATGCAAACTATAAGCAACAAACGGTCATTCTTCTAAATGTTTTGTTTAAAAAGCAAAAAAAAAATATTTTTGAAACAAAAGACAAACTTTATTTTTTTATCAGGAAAATAATTTGTTAAGCAACATACAATATCACAACAGAATGAATTAAAAGAAGGCTATATTCGGATAGTTTTTGTTCACTTACTTTTTTCCTTATTCTATTGCAGACTTTATTTTTCCTTAGAATTCTTCAGACTGAATAAGGTAAACGACTATTTACAAAACAAAAACGGTAGTATAACTTATTTTTTAAACAGAAACTAAAGATGGAAGCACTTAGTTTATTGTTCACGGTTAAAAATTAGAAAAACTTACTGTAGGTGTGACTTGCTTGATGTCAGGTCTTTTAATTCTTTCCTCAGCAACATTGCTGTTGCATACTTTTAGGCTATGATTTTTTATTAAAGCTAAACACTTCAAAATATCCTATATTTTAGTTGCTAACATTTTAAAATGTTGTAAAGTTTATTCATAATAAATTTGTAAATTTGTTTTATAAACCTTTTTATAAATTCAGAAATTTATTATGAATATTTCGCTAAGTACATCGCTAAAAAATACATGTTTAATATATAAATAGCAAACATTATTTATTATTAAATAGAATTGTTAACTTGTTTGTAAATTCAGTATTTTAAATTGAATAACCAGCCACATTATGGTCACAATTTATTTCATTTTGTCTGTCACAGCATGTCTTTCCTTCAACATTTCAATATTATAACAAATTATACATTTATATGCAAATAAAAAGCGCAAAATAATTATAATTGATATTAAATTACAGGTGTTATTAACAAAAGGAAATATGCAAAAGGCAATCAAACATATGGGCAATTCCACGAGAAACGCAACCACGACGGAAAACACAAAAACCCTTGAAACTTTTTTCAAGATGATTTGAATAGAAGAAAATAATAAAATGTTACATGTGAAAGAATTTAGATCATATTACAACATTTGAAAGACAAAAATAATAGTTTAAACTGATTATATTTAATTTTTTAATGTTTTAGTTATGTTTTAGGCTAAAATTGCGGCCAAAACTAGGCACCCAATTAGTTTGTAGTATGAAATGAATTTGACTCTGATTGTTTTTTTGCTATTGTCAAATTGTTTATTGAAACCGAATGTATATTTTCTATTAATTTTTTTAGTTTTTTATACATATATTTACAGAATATATATTGTTTTATTACAAGAGAAAAATCTGTCTCGTACGGTATGTCACATACGATATTAAATTTTATTTATTATAAAATCCTCCAAAGATTGTTTATATTTAAATATCACGGATTGTAAAGGAAAAATATTTCGTTTAGTGTAAGAAATTAAAAGAAAACATAACGCCTCTCACGATTCGAAAATTTTGACATATTTCTCCATGAACCTCAAAATGACTTCCGTTTTAAGTCACGTACGATATACCCTTATTTCGCTCAATATTTTGAACAACAATATTTCGAAAGAACTTTTTATTATGAATGGAACATAAAGACCAAATTATTTTTCAGATACTCTTATTTTTGCAAAATCTATTCCACTCTATGGGTGTACAAATGTCACGTACGATGATATGGAATTGCCCATATGTTTAAAATAACTGCAATGAAAGCAAAGACTCGTGACTGTTTCCCGCACAATTCATTTATTTCTGAATACATAAAAAAAATAAATGCATTAATATAAAATGTATATTTTTTAAAAGAAATTAGTAGCATCCTTCATAGTTCTTTGCAAGGGAAACAATTTAGTCATAATAGACTTATGATTAATATTTATTTAGTTTTAGCTAGAAAAATTGTCATAAATTTTTAAAGACATTTAAACCTAGCACTATAAATTGTTAATTAATCAAAACAAAAATTTCATTTATAATATTTCATTTATAATAAAAAATATTAATTTTAAGAAAATTGTCGTAGTTACTTAAACAAGAATAATATTTGTCATACTAGACGTATGATTAATATTAATTAAGAGGTTAGGTTATTAAATTGCTTATAATTTGGACAACTGTGAATTGATTTTTAAAATTTCAACGGTATAAGCAAGCTAAGGCTTCAAGTGTAGCATGAATTAGCTATAAAATATGTAAACTTAGATTTTTCAGATATAAAAGGATACATATGAATCATTACTTATATGCCTGTGACAAAATAAATCTCTTTGAGCATATATATAAACACTTGACTGTTTATTATACATGTGTGGTCATAGTTATTAATGTATGTTTTTATGTTTTCAATTGTGATATGTAGAATTGTTAACAATGTATTTATATGTAGATTTTATAAATGATTTTAATGACAACAATTATATTTGTTTATATAAAATACATTACTACAGACAATATCCCATTTTAATTTATGTATTCTATAACGAACACATGATAAAAGTGCATATTCATAATAACTGTTTCATAAAAAATCAGGAATTTAATGAAACAGATAATTTTATATATAATTTATGAGTGTCTATAAATATTTTTTAATATTTTATACAGATATGTTAAACATTTTAACAAACAAATTTAAAAACTGACAACACTGTGGACGTATGATTAATATTAATTCAGGAGTTGTTAATTCAGGAGTTGCCTATAACTTTTTTATGTTTGGAATAAATTTTAAAAGTAAAATATGCAAAGATAAATAAGATTTCAGGCAATGGCTACAATATTGTTTAAATATAATGGAACAAATTGCATTTAATAAAAAATAATTTGAAAATAAATTTAAAAATACAAAAATAAAATTTGTTAAACAAAACTAGTAAATTTAATTTCTGAATATTTAAATTTAAAGTTGGAATTAAACTAAAAATGTAAGCTTTTAAGTTTCGTTAAAAATCTGAAAAAAGATTAGACTGAAAATTGTTTTAAAAATTACTACTTTCTTAAAATTGGAAAATTCTTACAATTGGTTTAATATTTCAGTTTTTTATCTGATTTAAATATTTCTTTATTATTAAAAAATTAATAGATTTAGTACTTTTCAGAATTGTTTAAATAATTTATTTTATTTATCCAGTATCTGTATGATTAATATTAATTCACACTATATTCGAGACAATTTTCCATAACTTGTTTACAATTTGTTTAACAGCAGGCGATCCAACAGAATAAATTAAAACAGTAGGAAAAAAAATTATACCAGACTGAAATCTTAAGGCAGATTTTTATATTTTCCCTCATTTGATTGCTTTTTTTCGTGTAAGATGAACAGCACAGAAGAAAATATAATACAAGAAAAAATTAGTTTTAAGGCAGAATAACTTGAAAATGCAGACATGATGTCAGATCCTGTATTCAGCAACAAATAGTGTTGCATACTTTTAGGAAGTGTATTTTAACTAACGATAAATATTTTTAAATATTATCTATTTTATATCTAGTATCTCTAAAAAACACTTGCTAAATATTTAAATTCCATACATTGTTTATTATTTTATACAGTTGTTAAATTTCTGTGTGAAATTAATAATTTAAATTGAATAACTGGCCACAATTTGTTTGATTTTGTCTGCAATGAATTTTGAATATTGAAAATTCACAGCATGACTTTTCATCAACAATAGAATTTATAACAAATTACTCATTCATATGCAAATCAATATGCACAAAATAATAATAATAATTGATATTCCATTACATGTGTAGTAACTACTATTGTAATGAAAGGAAATATGCAAATGTCAATAATAAATATGCACATTTAAAATAACTGACTTAAAAGCGGAGACTCATGGCATTTGCCTTTAGAATTGATTTATTTTTTAATACATAAGTACAACAAATTAATCACTTTAACAGAAAAATTATAACTATTTATAATGCAAATATATCAGATATTAAAAGATTCATATTATTCAAATTGTTTACACATGTGACCAGATAGTTCACATTGAGGATATTTAAACACTTGGGTGTTTATTATACAAGTGTGATCACAATTATTCATGTACTATATATGTACTTTATGCACAATTGTTAACTATTTATTTAAATATAAATTGTTTAAATATTTTTAACAACAACATTTATATTGGTTGTATAACCCACTTTCTTACACATATTTTTCCCATTTTAATTTATGAATTTTCATCATGAATTTATGAATTTAATGAAACAGAAAATTTCGTATAATTTATGAGAGCCTATAAATATTTTTTTTATAAATTTATGCAAGCATGTTAAGAATTTTACTAAACAAATATAAAGAACGACAACACACTGGACGTATGATTAATATTAATTCAGAGGTTGTTAGAGAAAATTCTTTATAACTTTTTTATGTTTGAAATTTTTATGGATCGAAGAAGAATACAGATATTTTGTAGTCAATATTTTTTGTTGACTCCTAAAATGTTGTCATTATCATGCTTTTCATATTTGTTGGCCACTTTTGCCAAAATGTCTGTTGGTAACTAGTTAAGATCGGAGAATACTGCACCAACAAACCGTATAATAGAATTGGATTGATGACAAAATTCATTCCCCAGTTTAGGCTGATATTGTTTTTCATTGCAATATAATGCAGTTTTCGTTTTTAAATAAATTTAAAACCAAGATTCAATAAATTAAAAATATATTTTTGAATAACAATGAAATATTTTAGGTACACATCTTCTACCTCCTCTTTTACACACACCTCTTTAAAGTTATAATAGTTGCCCAGGCAAACAATATCAATAAAATATTTCTGTGGACATTTTAGCATGATTTTTTATTTTTTTTATAATCTAAAGGAAAAAACCAAATTGGTGACATCATGTTTTAAACCAAAAATGTTGTTTTACAGTTAAATACAAACCCTTTATATGATGAAATTTGTGTACATTCTTAGTTATATAAAAAAAATATGGTGAAAACTTGTTACAACATTGTAAAGTAAAATAAATGTTATGGCGTGCATGAATTTCACGGAAGTGCCATTTACTATATGGCAATAAACCAAATGGCAATAACATTTTAACTTGAAAAAATTCAACGAAATTTTGTTACAAATTGTTAACAGGAAATTCCTTACGTTTTTTAAAAAATTAAAAATTAAATCAATTCAGCTAATAACTGATTTTTTTCTCTTAATTTTAATAAATATTTAAATATTTTAATAAAAACATTTTAACTTACATATACTTCAGTAATATGTCTGATATATGGGCGGTAATATGTAATTAAATTTTTAGAAATCCTTATCAACATACTTCTGAATTAATATTAATTATACATTTAGTGCGACATTTTTGTGTTTGAATAATTTATGGCTTTTGCAGTATAAACTTTTTTATGATTAGAGTGAGATGCAAATCTAATTATTTTCTAATATTGACATTGATTTTACAAGTTCCTATGAAAATAAATAATATTTTTAATTATTTATTGTCCATTGTGGCGTATGAGTTATTCACATTTCAAATCATTCATATTTAATATCAATCATTGGTTTTATTGTTTAATTTTTTCGAACAAATTTCTAGTAGAGAATGAAAAAACTAAATTTTTTGATTTATTAGTAAATAAATATTAAATCTGTGGTATACTTACCACATACAATTGAATACAATCTAATAAAAATAAAAACCTAACACAAACAATAAAAACTGCAAATAGTTATACACTACATCACTATAGTGGGGAGGGTATATTGGGTTAGTGCTGATGTTTTTAACATTCTAAAATATTGCCCAACACCCACCTTAAAGTATTTATATTAGGAATATATTCTTAAAAGATTTAATAATTTAAATTGAAGCCATTTCAATAGTTTATTCACACAATATTTCCTATTGCATCATTTTGTGGCACATTTTTTTAACTATTGGCTATAATATACATATATGAAGAGGATGTAATAATGGTTAACACTAACACCGTTAACACTAAAACGATTTTATTTCAAAAATAAATGAATGAATAAAATATATAAAATACCATTAAATACAAACAACAAACATATATATGAAAAGTAAATAAAAAGCGTTGAAAATAATACTGACAGATTATATATAAAATTCAACTAATAATTCTAAAATTGTTTCAACAAAACAAATACTTTGAATAAACTTTATCAGCACAATACAAAATAAAATTATTTCCATTGAATTATCCAAAGATCAATATTGATTTTGAAATATTTTTGTTGGATGCGTATGATTAATATTAATTAGGAGGTTGTATTGAACAACAATTACTTTCGGAATTTTTTTTTCCGAATCAAATAAATTAAATTTTATATTAAATCAAACTCTTTAACAAAACTTTACCAGAGGTTTACAAATTAATTTGATTTACATCGAATTATCGTTAATAAATACATCAGTTTTGCTTTTGAAATTTTTTCATTGGATAGATACGTATGATTAATATTAATTTATAGGATATATTTGAAAATTTACTTAAACTTAACCCACTAATGCTTAAGCATGCCTCGAGCACTCATCGCAAAATACCAATAAATGTAAATATAATTGATATTTCATTTCAAAAACTTTTTAAAATAATTTAAGTTCGTTATTTAGCAACTGTTACATGAGTTTTTGAAATGAAAAATCAGTTATATTTGCTTTTATTGGCATTTTTGAGATGAGTGCCTTGGGTATGCTTGGCCATTAGAAGGTTAAGCAATTCATAAAAATTTCGAGTATTTCGGAATTAAATGAAAGCTAAGAAAATAGGCTATAACTTACTTAAAGGAAATATGTCATCCAGATAACTTATTTGTATGAAATCTCTTAAATGATAAAGTTTACAATTTTATCAAAAACTAATTTTCCTCATTTTAAGCAATATTTACTACATATTAAAACCAATTAAATATTCTTCTTTTTAACACTTTTTCGTTTATTTTCTTCTCAGTTTTTGTTTCATCTTACCACAAAATGTCAATGACCACATTAGAAAATTTAGTTTTTTTTATCACTTTTGTGTTGTTGATTTTTAGCATCCTGCCAGCTGCAATATCCACAAAAACCTGAAACAAAAACTAATTTATTTTATCTGTTTTGCTTTTTAGCTGGAGACCGGAAGTGGAAATCATTAGAGAACACATTTTTAAACTAACAGCAGCTAAAATACAATACTTATATTGAATAATTAATAAATAAATAACAGCAACACTATTGCTGGTTATAAATAATAAAAAGACGAATAAAATTATTACTTACTAAACTTAAATTTCAATGTTCCGAATGGAAAAATTAGTGAGTTAAGAAGTTTTTTCAATTCTCTTACTTAATTTCATAATGAGTGGTAATGGTATATATTCCGTCTGTTGAAATCAACTTTCTAAAGCACCCAAATAACTTGCAAATATGATTGATACTCGGGTATAGTCCTGGTTCAGTTGCTATTTAAAATTTACAAAATCGTCCAAAAAACGGCTGAGATATAAGCTAAGATCTGGACAACTTAGATTTTTTAATCCAGTTTTCTTAAACATTTTTTTCACAAAAAATTTTGTTTTCACCAAAAACTCATTTCAATGTTTTTCTGAAAGTAGCTTTATACTCATGTACTTTGGTGAAGGGTTTAAAGGCTTTTCATTTGTTTCTTTACCTAAAATACCTTCTAAAATAAAGCCAGTTTCTCTTTATTTTAATCTTGATTTAATAAAGAAATAAAAAGGACTACATTTCGTATTGTTTGCCTTATATTTAATATTTTTTACATTATTTTATTTTTGCATTTTTAAACTTATTTTGTTGAACAAAAAATAACAACTGCAAAAACATCTTAACATACTAACATATTTAATGAAGAGAATACCAACATTACTATACTTGCTCACATTTATTTAAGGCAAACGACCCTTAAAGTATTTTCAATGTTTAAATGAACGTGTTGTTGGGGAAAAATGGCACAAAATAACATATTCTCACTCACATACACATAACTTAGGTTGTAAAAAAGGAAAATATATTAGGGCAATTCACAAATATCATAACCCTTCAAAATTCAATTTCAATGGAATTCTTTTAAAAAAAAACTCTCCAGATTAGAAATTGAAAATACGACTTAGAAATTATGTGTTAAAATCGATTGGATAAGTCTTCAATTCTATCGAAATCAATCTGAAATTCTTGAGTCACCTTTCCAAATCTTTAATTAAAGTAAATTTATTAAAAAAAAACATTTTCAATTCAAATTTAATAGTCTGTAACGGCTGCATCATTCATCATGTTTAGAAACATTTCCATGAAAAACTTCCACTTATCAACAATGTTAATAACACGCTGTTATTAACATTGTATGACAAAATTATCTGTTAAAGCTGCTAACATTAACATTAAATCATTGTGGAATGAAAACTAGTTTGTCCGTTAGATAATTCATGAAACTACTAGATGGCACAGTGTATATAAATAGTAGCAGCGAATTGCTGAGGGGACAGTATATCGTAGCCTTTGTTAGAGTAAACATCAACTGTATTAAAAGTGTATTTTTAGATTTAAATTGTTGTATAAATTTAAATAAATAAAGAGTTGTTAAAATGTATAAACTACTTGGATTTATTTATTTGCAATTTAACAGAAATCGGTTTATTTATATAAAATAAACCACCATTTTTAAAAGGTAAAAACGTAACAATATATTATTGCTATTTTTGATAGACTTTTACCATTTTTAGCTAAAAACTTTTCATTTCTCAAAAGTCTACTACATACATGATTCGTACCAACAATATTCTTCCTATCATCGAATACATATCAACCCAACAAATGACACATCAACAGCAACAACCATGATATGTATAAATATGCAGACGTATCTAAAATGTTGTTATTGTAAATGGCCTAAATTCAGTTAAAAGACAACGAATGACATCTTCACATGAAAATGCTTTTAAAATTTAAAAAATTTTGCATATAAATTTGAGACATTTGCGCTTAAAAATAAATTCTGAGGCAAAAATAGAGTGTAGTGAGAAGAAAAAAGCTAAACATATATATTTGCAACAAATTTGCATGACAAAAATAACAAAAATTTATTTCAAACATCCTTAGCAAGTAAATAAATAAAACATTCTATAAGAAATAATTTTTAAAAATAAATTCTAAATAAAATAAATATATTTACAGATAAATATTGAACGAGATCTATCACGTGGAATAACATTGTATTCTTTTGACATAACTTTCAAAAATATGTGACATGAAATCGTGAATGCTAACACGTCTTACAACACCTCATCTACAGTATTTTTAGGAAATTTTATCGCAGCAGTCATACATTAGTTATTTATGAGGCAGAAACGAGGTTGATGGTAGAATTTGTTCAATAATAAGTAAGAACAGTAGAACAGTGACAGAATACAGCACAAGAAATTTCAATACCAAAGCCAGCCTGAGCCGAGTTCATGGAGTTTTCAGTTGTCTTCAGATCAAATTGAAATTCACTGGACTTAGTGAAATAGGTTTGGCTAGCCAGTTCAATAGATATAGGTTTCATGAATATCCCTACTAAGTATATGCGAAATCAAATGTTTTAATGTCTGTTGTTTTATTCTGACCTCAGTCAGGATCGTATAAGCATCTGCTATAAGCTGGCGAACTTCAAGGACGACACACAGAGGGGCCAAACATACTAATTTTGCGGATTAATTGAAAAAACAAATTTCAAGTATCGTGAAAACTGAAAGTGCCAGCTTATAGAGCACAAAATTCTACATCAGCAGGCAAAAAATTAATGTGAAATATTAAAAGGTATTTTTATAGTCACGTGTTGAAATTACATATTGTGAGAAAAAAACCTAAAAAATTTATAAAAAAAAAAAAAAAAAAATTGCGCAAATAAATACTATTTGTGATAGGAAATTTAAAAAAATTAACAAATCTAATTATGCAACCATCAAGTTCAGGTATTTATTGATATGTTTTGGTTAAATTTAAATTTGAATTATTTGTGGAAGTGGCTTTGATATTAGTTTTTATATTGGAAGTGCAAAAAAAAAATGGATTTTGTCAGTTCAAATGGACATAAAGTTATTAGCTGGGCTCAGCTGGGCAGAGAATTTAATATAATTTAAAAGCCTGGACAGTTAGGCATTGCTTCAGAAAAAATTAGGTTGCGCATCGCTGCGCCTCATAAGTTATATGTAAATTAGTAAAAGCTTCACCCTTTAAGTCTACCATCAAAAATCACTTTGCGATTCTGATAAACGTTTTATTGCTGTCGTTGTTGTTGTTATTGTCATTTTCATTGTTTTTTTTTTTGTTTTATAAGATATGTGCAAGTGTTGTGATTAATAATACGAGAGTCCCGTGGCTATATTATATACAAGAATATAGCCTGAACGTGGCTATATTCTTGTATTATAATGAGATAAACAATAATAAACTTTTACCAATTACTTTTCTTTATTTCAGTTTAGTTTTCCATCCATTGATTTTCTAATCGTGAATGAATAGCACTCGGAATTTTAACAATTTAACTCTCATGCACTCACGCTTGTATATGCTTGTTTAATTTTTTTTTTTTTGTGATTAATTCGAAGTTTTTTCTTGTGGTTAATACGAAGACATCCGATAGCAAGCAATTTAGCTTAATAAAAAATCATGTTAGTGAGCGCGATCGCGAGAATTTTAAAATTTTATATCGGGAGCCAGTTATCTCTCACGTTCAGTTCTGTAGTTTTTATATTGTCTCATTTCAAATATTGTGTTGTATAAATTTCAAAGCAGTGCATTTAAACTTTGCAAGTCTTTTAGTGGCAGGAGTTGGGAAAGATCTCTATTATTCAACTTCCCATTATTTTATTTATTTATTTATTTATTTATTGGTTTCCTATACAGCAAGACAAGTCTTATAATTATAGTACAGGAATTTGTATGTGGATTTGGATGTTATAAAAAAAAGAAAAACTTAACATTAACATTAAGTGGAGTGAGAACAATTTAAATTTTAAAATAATTAATTAAATAAAAACAATTAGTTACAAAAAAAAGTATTAAAAACTTCCTAAAATGCATCGCGTTGCTGTTTATTTGTTGGACATGTGGAAGAGTATTCCAAAGACGAGTAGCATTTATAAGGAACTGCCATTCGGACACTGGGGGGAACCCGATTCCACCAACGTATACCCTTCCGATTTTGGTGGAACGTGTAGTTTGTTTTTAGAGTTACCCGCAGCAAATTTAGTGTGCATAACTATTGTAGTTCTATAGATATAGCACAGTTAATAATTATTTTATATGGTGGGTAATTGAGTTCCCCCTCCTATATCCCTAAAATTTTGTTACAATATGCGGATTGGTCTAAGGGCTACCCACGTAAAATTTTTCGAGCGTCGCTATTATTGTTGTTGAGATATTAATAAATCCGTAAAAAAGGGGCATTTGACCCCACTGTGCGACGACAGAATTGCTGGAATGTTTATGAATGTCATTCAAAGCTTGCAAGTATGAACGTGGCAAGTATGAAGTAAAAGTCAATCCTGAAGCAATCCTTGTTTAAATCTACGGTGTTTTGAGCACTTGTCTAGGTTAAACATTGCTGTCAGAGATGCAACCTTTAATGTTGATGGCTTCTGCAACTTCAGTTTGCGTATAAAGTTGTAGTGTGAGAATATATAGACACGAATATCATTCTGTTTGCGAACAATACTTGTTTTCGATGTAGATGAATTCTTTTCGAATGGAAAATCATTCGAATTTGTATTCGGCTATGCCGAATTTTATATACCCTTCACCAAATTATACTTTAAAATAATAATTTTAAATATTTCAAATTTAAAAAAAAAACAATATTCGGCTGTGCCGTTTGTTTTTTGTTTTTTTTTAATTTTTCTAATGTCTTAGTAATCCAGATATAGGTCAAAAAACGAGGTTGTGCTGGTTTTTTTCCTCATATCTCTGCCATTTGTGGACCGATTTTACTGATGCATGTTTGACAGAATTATTGAAGATTTGGATCCCAAAGGTATCTGGGGTCTTCAGAAAATTGATTACAACAGACAGACAGACGGACAGACAGACGGACATGGCTTAATCGACTACGTTGTCTATAAGGATCCAGAAAATTATGCTGTGCAAACTACAAACGGAATGACAAGCTCATATATAACCTTCTCACGAAGGTGAAGGATACAATAAAAGCAGTTTAGTAGTTTAAAATATTTAACAACTCTTAGCTTATTCAAATCTACACAACAACAGTTTAAATAGTCTCTGTTTTTTAACACACACATATTTATAATTCACAACATATACAGCACACTGTACGGCAGTTAATTTATCTTTACTTAACGATGCTTCCAATAAGACTAACTGATGTTCTTGTTTTCACCTTATATATACTGCATTTAATTCTAGATGTTTACAGAACCATCTACAGGTGCTTCTTGAATGTTCTATTTCTACAATAACCAGCTCGCAGCTTTTATTCAATGTAGTAATGTAACAATATCCACAATTATGTTAACTGCGTTTAATCGGTCGGTAAACAATGTTGTCCCCAGAAATAGAATTGTTGAGAAACATTAAGCAACTTGAAACCAGCCATTAGAAACCGTTAAGTTTAAATTCATGTACAATTTCCTAACAATATTTTCCTTCGAATCAAATTACTCAATAACCATAGTGAACTTAAGTGAACTTTAATTCTTCAAAAGAACTAGAATGTCTATAATTAAAAATGTCCTTAACTCAAAATAAATTATATATTCCATTTAAATTTGCTGCCTCATATTTTAATATACTTCTGCAATTTCTTAAGCACAATCGCGTACAAATATGCCAAATGTTTGCTGTCTACAAAACGACAATATCAATTTAATTTTCAGTAACAACAATTTTAACATTTTAATAATTTCATTCTTTAAAAATGTTTTATATATGTTTTTAACCAACATGCATGCAATTGCATGCATGCCAACTGCATTGACAGGCACAACAACTTCTAGAACTTACACTAACCCCTTTAAAAAAAGAGAAAATTTATTTTTTACAAGTTGGAAACATTCCTAAAATACACGCATACATATTGGAAGTCATTTTTTGTACTTTTTTAGTTTCAACAACACACTTATTTACGTTTACAATATTTCCTGTCACATATTGGCAAATAAAATAATTAGGATTTATTATCCTTTTTGTTGCCATTTAACATCAAGAGCCTAAATTTAATAATCATAGATTCAACTCACTAAGGGCGAGTTTAAGATAGAAACGGCCCATCTGTAAAAACAAAGGAACGTAAAACCTAATTAATGGTAAAGTTAAAAAACTATGTATTTAGATTTAAAACAAAGTTTGTTGATTTAAAATTAATTGCTGAGTACAAAAAAAACACTAAGACTTTTTAGTGCTTTACAAAAAGTTTACGTAAAACTTTTATTAAATTTAAAGTTAGTTTATTTACGCAAAGCCTAAAACTATGTTTCAATTTTGATGTTTTTACACATGAGTGGGCAGATTTCTGGTCTTTCAAAAGCAACAGCATCATCATGTTCGACATTATCACCACCATGGTCCTTCTCATCAAATATTAAAAAGGCTAGAAGTTAAGAACTTGATTAACACTACCACAACAAATGTTTAAAAATAGCTAAACAACATCAAAGTTGCTTGGTCTATATGAAAACGGCTTTAAACCAAAAGAAAATTTCCAACCCAAAACTCTAAAACCAACTGCAGCAACATCATCATTATCTTGTCTATTTCCTAGATTGCTGAAGCATTTGCCACATTTGCCCTTGTTTTGTAACACTAAGCCAACAGTCAAGTATCGTTAAGTTTCTGTAAAAAAAAGTCACAGAAAATATAAAAAGAAAACATCGACTGTCCTTCTATTGCAGTTTTAATCTTTTAAGACACAAAATGAGGCTAAAATCATCATTAGTAAACCCCTTACTCCTTACAATTTCCCCTATAATTAGTTTAAAGACAATATTTTTTCTTTTAGCTGCTGAACTTGCAAAGTTAAAAGATTTAATGGATTATGCTGGTGATGACTATCTGGGAACTATTAAATCTTATCAATGATCAAATAGAACGAAATTTTAATATTTTCAGTTGAAGGATTTATAGATAATTTCTTAATAATTTTACCAGATTCCTAATTGAGAAAAAAGGTTTAAAGCTACGTTTCCGCATACACCGTAATCGGCACCGAAAACGAAATTAAATACTTTCAGTATGTATTCTAATATTTTAGGGTCTAATTTTATGAAATGAAACGACAAACGTTAAAATAAAGTTTCAAACCCTTTTCCCAGAATTCTTCATACAAATTGCTTATGTTTATGAACGCTTCGTTTTATAAAATGAGGCCATTAATTTCGAATAACTAAATTTGATTTAAAAATCGTATTGTAATTAAATTCGACATTTCAACGTACTTTAAATACAAAACTTATAATGAAGTTAATGGTTTTGCGAGTTCGAAATAAATTAGAATTTTCGAACATAAATCATATATTATATTATTTTCTCAGGCATTTAAATTTTTGTTGAATTTTAAGTTCGAAAAGTTTAAAGTCCTTAAATTTATAACATATTAATACTCCAGATGAATATCAAATTTGGGAGTTTGAAAAAGTTCCAACTTTCGAACATCATTTAAAAAAATGTGTTTTCTTGACTTAAATTTCAAAGCTTAATAAAAATATGGAAAATTATTAATTCGTTAACCAAAAATACGAAGTTTGAAATACTAAAATTATTTTAGGGATTTTTGATACAAAAATTAATACCATATCAACATTCTAAATGAATAATAAATTGTCTTCGGATACTTTTTTTAAGTTTGAAAATTTTAAATATGTTCTTTTGTCTCTTCTTACTAAGCTTAACAAAAATATGGTAAAATATTTGAAGTTCGAAAAGGTAAAAGTACTTACAGATATGTTTGATATACAAGTTTTTGTTATCTGAAGATTCTAGATGAATATTAAGATGTTTTCATGTGCATTTTTGGAGTTCGAAAAAAAGTGAGTTCGCTCACTGACATTGAAAAGAGAGTGAGTATTGTGTCCTACAAAAATAAAACGATCATTCGAATGTAGGTTTGTTATGTATGTATATGATCGTATGCTGTCGCGAATATATTTTTGCTTTGATATGATACAACGTTTGTATGAATTGTTTCAAGAATTATTAGAGTTATTCAAATTGTTTTTGTTTTCATGAAGGAATTTTTATATGTGTGCTATTGAATGAGTGTGAACTTATTTATGGTATGGTGATGTAGAATGAAATAAAGAAATAGTGTTGCTACAGTTTGTAAGTATATTTCATAAAATAATAATGAAAAAGGAAAATATATAATTGTTATTGTTAAAATAATAATTGTAATTGAAATTATGTAATTAGTAAAAAAAATACTATTTCAAAAATGCATTAGTGGGATTATATCTACCAAAAAACATAATTAAAAAAATACAAATAGCTGATATTCTTAATTAAATTAGCAATATTATTTCAATCACTTTTTTTTAGAAAACATATATCTTATGCACTTTTTTACTTTACTGCTACATCAAATTATGAAAGGCAAACCAACGCTTGAATTTTGATGCGTTTGTTCTGTTAAGAATTTGTATATAAAACAAAAACAAATTTTTAAAATTTTCGAAATTTTGTTTTTGCTTTCCATATAAATATCACTTTGTGCCGTGATTTACAAAATTAGGGCCTAAGTTAATGTTGAAAATATTTTTATACAAATTGTATCACAGAACAATTTTTCTTTCGTATTTTTAGTAGAAATTTTGTTGATCATATATATATAAATTGTAAAAGTCAGGTAAAAAATATATATTTTGCCAATTGATAACTAACATTATGTAAATGGGAAAACCCCCAAAAAATTGCTACAATATTAATTTTGGTTTAGTTATTGTCACATTTTTATTTTGAATCAGAATTATCAGATCATCAAAATATTTTTCCTTTTTCAAATTCCAGTTAATATCTTGAGTTTTTTGTTAATTTTATTATTTTGTGGTAAAATAATACCTTAAAGTTGGTGAATGTTCTGCTTAACAAATATTGTCTAAACATTTGCTTACCATCGGAAATTAGAAATAATAAAAAATTAACTCTTTTTTCCGCAAAAATATTAGTTTAAATAAAATACAATTTGATTTTTTAAAATTGTAATCAATTATTTCACGCATAAATCTCTAATTGTCAAAAGGCTGTGTGTTTTTACAACTAACAACAGAAATAATCGATTTAATTCACTACAAGCAATTCTCAAAATTAAATGGTCATTATACAACATACTGAGCTAATGAGCTAAAAGAGCGACCTAGTTCATTTCAGTGAGCTGAGCTGAAAAGAGCGGTCACTTCACTGAGCTAATAAACCAGAGGTTCGCAAAAATAAATCCTCTCACCAATACACTTACTCTCACCAACACATTCAATTCTTTATTTTATTCAGTGCACCTCCCAGCGGCGAAATTTTTGAGGCCTTCAGCTATAAGGCCTTCTGTAAGACCTTCCTGGACCTTTTTTTAGATCCAGTACTCATGCTCGCTTGCCTTCTCAGGAAGACCTTATGGAAGGCCTACCTGCTCCCTTCTTTTTGTTGCTACAAATGTAGTACAAGCAGAAAATACCGTTAAAAACTCACATTCCAAAGACAAAACTACAAATACAACAAAATGCAAAAAGTGAAGAGAAAAAAGAAGTAAACTTAAAATAGATTTGCTTTAATTCTTCGACAAAGCGGTTGTGAGAATTTTTTACTTGGTCATTATTGGATTTTATTATAAAAAAATTAAAATAAATAAGATATCGCTTAGGCCGGGTAAGTTATTAAATTTTAAACATAGTTTAGGCTTAATCAAAGATACAATTTATTTAGCAAAATTTATTTACAAAAGGCCTGAAAACAAGCCTGTGAAGAAGGCCTGCTACCAGGCCTGTTGAAGAAGGCCTTCTATTAGGCCTGTTAAAGAAGGCCTTGGCTGGCTAGGACATCGTGTGTAAAAAATGTATGAGTATGGAATGGGTCAATAAGTCCTTGTGTCTGCTAAATAAGGCCTTCCAGAAGGCCTGCTTACTACTTCTTTTCGCCGCTGGGCTACAAACACACAAATACAAAAACTGAAAAAATAAAGAAAAAGTCATACACCAGTGCTCATGCGTATTCCTACTTGTCTCGTTGAGTGGACAACGACTACTAAAATGTAAGAGCATAAGAATACGTGTGATTTTATTTTCCACAATTGTGGTATGGGCTGCGCATTACTGTAATAAACCCAACTCTATTATAAAGATGTTTGCTATAAAAATCTAACATCTCTATATTCAAATATAAGTTTAGTAAGCTAGAATACATCGAAATAATTTATTATATATAAATATAATTTATTATATAAAAATATGGTTATTATTTTATACTATTTGAAATATCGAAATTTTGTTCGAATTTTCGGACATCTTATAACATGTTTATGATGTCTCGGAGTTTCGATTTAATTAAAAAAAATGTTAACATCCTTACGAATTCTAGTAATAATTCACTAAAATCGAATGGACCTACTATATGTATGATTAATATTAATTTAAAGGTTAGGAGAGCAAATTATTCATAACTATGATTTTTTTTTTTTACTTTTGAACAGAATTTTAAGTTTGATAATACAAATAAAAGCTATAACTATATTAAAGTAAATTTATTATAGGAGTTGAAACAAATTCATAATAATAAAATTTAAAACGAACTAAATTTTTGTAAAAAAAATTTCTTCCCCAAAAAGGTATTGTAAAATAAAATCTGAGTTTGTCGTTTTTAATGTCTCGAAGATTCGATTTCATTTAACAACAACCTTAATATGAAAATCCTTTAGAATTGCAGTACTCGTAATACATAATCCTCTAAATTCTAAAAATTATCCTACTGTACGTATGATTAATATTAATTCAGAGGTCAAGAGGGAAAATTTTTCATAACTTTTTCAATTTGTATCAAAATTTTATGTTTGAAAAGGGAAATAAATGCTAAGAAAACGAGCTATAATTATCATAAAATAAATTTATTCTAAAGGCTTAAACTAATAAATAATAATTAAATTATTTTATTTTTTTCCAAATATGCTTTAGAATTTTAAATATTTTATTTTTTATATTAAATTTTCAGTTCTTTTTATGTCTTTCATTCAATAAAGAATGCATAGTTTCTTGTGTGTTTGCCTTAAATATAGGTCACTTAAAGTTTTCTTAAGATTTCTTAATATTGTATTACTCTAAATTATTATAAGAAAACAAAAATCCAAGGTTTTGTTTGTTGTCTTTAAATTCTTCTAGTGCGAGAATCTTTTCAGACAACAGCAAAATTCTGCTGGAGATAGCTGACTTGTTCTAAGAAAATATGATGAAAGTTTTTGAATTGAAGTGGAATGAAAGAAATGTCTTAAAACAATTAAAAACATTAACTTTTTCTGCTATTCTAGAGCACATTTCAAGCCATTAAGAAAAGCAAATGTTTGTGTTTAGAGCTGAAACTAAATTACGCTGAAAATATTTGCAATTATGTGTAGGCAAATAAGATTTTTGTTTAAGAAGGAAAAACAAACATAAAAGTAACACACAGAGGGAAATTTAACACTTACGTTGAAGAGTTGTAATCATTTTGGAAAGCTATTAATCGGTTACCAAACTGGATAAAAATAAGAAAATAATTAAACTTAAGAATTGTTTTATATAATATAAATAAAAGAAACTAGAGAAACAAGAAGGATTTACTTCATTCCCGATCACATTTTATAGATGAGGACATGGAAGTGATTACAAACCTCGCATTTATTATTCGCTTTATTATCAATTAGAATATTTCTTTACTTTCTTAACAGCTCTATAGAAAGTTTTTGAAGGAAAAAGTTTACTTTATGAATTTCAAGAAAACTGTTCTTTATAACTAAGGTATCCACATACATAAATTTTAATAGGCTGTAGAATTAAATTAATTTTCTATAGACAATAAGAAAATAAAACGAAAAATAAAACACAATTTTCAACAACGAAAAAAGTTTGTTAAAACATTTAGCACGAAGAATAAGTTCTAAGAAAATCTCAACTTAAAGCTTGAAAAGTATTTTATTCGAGGGGTAAAAAGAAAGGATTTGAGGAAATTAGTTGGGTTGTAAAAATCTGTAAATTAAATTAAAAAGAAAATTAGGAATTTGGACAGAATTAAAAAAATGTATTTTATCAAAGTCATCGTCGTACTTTGTTTAGAGGTCTTTTAATTTAATTTTTCATATTTCCATGAATTTCTATTAAAATTATTACAGAAATTCAAGGCCCTTTTATGTAAAACACGAAATAATCTTCTTTCGCAAATATTCACATTGAAGCTATTAAAACTTTCTTATACTACTCTTTTTGATATTTATATTATGACCTTTATTTTCCACCATTTTGAACTTGCACATTTTGTCACTTTTTCTAAAAAAACTATAAACTTAATTAATTTCAAATCTAACAAAATTTAATCACTACAATTTACAGTCACTGCTTCAAACTGAAGTATCAGCAGTGATACAAACAAGCACTAGATGATAAAATAAAAACATTTGCCATAAATGGCGAACGAACTGTCAGCAAAGAGAAAAAACAGCTAAGTGTGAATTGAATGACTGTAGCAGACATCAAATATAATTAAACTTTAAAAAATATGTAGATTTATAAATAAAATGGAATATATATTTATAAAAAACAACAGGGCACTAACTGAAAAAAAATAGAAAAATAAATGAAAATAATAATGGATAAAAAATAATAAAAAAAATCAAACTTCAACAAAAGTAGATCGTAAATAAAATTGGCAACGCTTTTCAATGTAACAAAAATGCTTTAAAATTAAGTGTATTTTACAATAACTTTTAATTAAATTCAACATTTTTACAAGCAATAAAAGAACTAGTTTCCTTATAATGTAAAAATATAATTTTGAGAAGAACAATTAAAATTATTTTTTCACAAATTTTAGTTTTTCATTAACATTTTAATATTATAAGTCAAATTAAGACTTTTTAGACATAAATGTTAAAATAATAATAATGCTTTCTCATCTTTTATTTCCATCTCCAATCATAGATACCTCTCTAAAATTAGCAAAGTTATAGACAATTTTGTCACCTAACCTCTGATTTAATATTAATCATACGTCCTGTAAAACAAATTTTAGATTTTTTGTAATATGTCCCTAAAAGATTCTTACAAATATTAAATGATTTTATAGAATCAAGAATGAAACTATTTTTAAGCAATATTTTCGATTCAACAACCAAAACCTTCCATATTAAACAAAAAAGTAAGTTTTTCAAATAAAAGTACTTTTGTGTTGCCGCTTTATTTTGGCTCTTTTAGTCCATTACTTTAAAGTAATAATGCTGATGTTGATGATGTTTGTAATATATGTAGTCTCAAAATTGCTTGAAAATGTTATTATTTAATTGCCTCTTCTTACGCTTCGTTGTTTTTGAACGTTAGTTTTTAGTTTTATTTTGCACCCTCTCTAATGTATTTTATGCTCTAAGAAGATGCTCTTGTAAAAAAATTTAAAAGGGGAGCATAAAACTTGAAAACTAACTAACTAAATTTGTGATTGCAAAAGAGCAGATATTTCTACTACATACATATTACTTCTACTAACCTACAAGCAATACTTAGAACTTCAATTAGTACGAGTATAAAGTACCAGGGTAATGTTGCTACACAGTACAAGGGCAGTATAGTGGAAACATACCAGATGTGAAAAGGAATGAAAACAAGTTTTAAAAAATTATATTTTTTCAAATAACTTGCCAGTTAAAAATATTGATATTTATTTTTTGTACTATTAATTTAAATATATTTGCCCAATTCAAAATTGGTGTCGTAGCTTTGTATCGTTGTATGTCGTAATTTTTTATTGTTAATTTTTTGTTTTTGTTTCGAAAAATTAGTTTGAAAAATATTTATGACATACAATGCTACAACACTACGACATCAATTGTGAATTGGGCAATTATTTCTCTATTTTATATATTCATCTATTCCATAATTTAAATGATTTCCTTCTATCAAGCATATTTTACTATTTAATTACATGGTAAAACTTCTTATATGTTTCACAGAATATTAAGTACTGAAAATAGTGATATGATTATTACTATGCAGCGAGACTAACTAGAGGAGTTCGTAACAAAAAAAAAGAAGAAATTTTAAAGGTTGTTTTAGACTATAAGACTTTACCTACAACTTTAAAATTAGAAAAAGAAATGAAAATTCATCCGTATGCCCAAAATGATATCGAAATTGTTCTTTTTTATTTCTTTAATTTTTTTTAATTTAAAATTAAAAAAAAAATTCTAAATTTATTAGTATGACAAAAAATTTTTTGGTAAAAAAAAATTCGGGTTAAAAAATACTTTTCCAAACTATTATAGCATTATATCATCGTTGCAATGGACTTTGAAATATCTATCAATAGATATCCATATATCAATGACTTTGTAATCCAGATATAGATAGATAAAAAAAAATAGGTCAAAAATCGAGACTGTCCCGGTTTTTTCCTTATATTTCGATTTTAAATAACAACCGAGCCCGAAAAATTTCCGATATATTAATCTATCAATCATGTTTGTAAGTTATTTGGGTGCTATGGAAAGTTTATTTCAACATACAGGCGGACATTGCTATATCGACTTTCCTATTTATAACGATCCAGAATATATATACTTTGTGTGGTCGCAAATTAAAAATGTAGAAATTACAAACGGAATGACAAACTAATATATACCATTGCCACTTATGATGAAGGGTATACAAATAATAGCAAAAATCTTATACCGATTTTTAAGTACGGTTTCTTTTGTAAGCCAGTGTAAAATAAACAAGATATTATCACTTTTGCCTTAATAGCTGAATATAAATGTTTGAAATAAGTGTTTGTGGGTGAATATGAATTAATATCTGAGTGTAAATGTTTGTGTTTATCTACTTTAGGTACAAGAAATGCTGCTGAAAGCGATGTAAGTTTTCATTATTAAAACCAAAGTCAATATTAAACAGTATCGGAAAATAATAATACAGTGAACCATACAGCTAGGGAAATAATTAGAGGTCTCACAAGGGAGGAGTATTTCAGGAAAAGAAAAGTGTGATAAAAAAAGCAATTTTTTTGCAATGAGAATGTGTTTTAATAAAGCTTAAAAATACAGAATATATTTTAAGGAAAAATTAAGAAGGAAATAAATTGTAGATTATTATAAGGATTAGATATTTTACTACAAGTAGTAGGAGTATAAAAGAAACAAGACCTAAATCAAATTTCCAGCAAGTATCTACTAGTCTTTTAAACATTTCCTTGACTATAAAAATTCTTATTTATCTGAGTGTTGAAGTATGTGCGCTAAAGCAGTTACGATCAGTGTTGTGTTAAATACTGCACTGTACCTATAATAGCCATACCTAAATAAGAGAGTTGTAAATTTATTAAACATTGTCATGTCTACTGAGCTTCGAAAATGTAATTTTAATAGTGCATTTTGTAGATAAGTTGGCAACACATGATGATGAAACAGCCGTATTTAAGTTTTTATTTATTTTTAGTTTAGTTTTTGTTTTCCTATTATTTATTATTTTTTACTTATTGTTCAGTCTGTACATACAAACTACAAATGTAAAGTATATGTTTGTCATCGTTGACAAAAAGTTTACACTTATATTTAGGCTACTTTAATACTAACACAAGGTGGCAGAAATCGAAACACTTGATGCTTTTATTTAGGTAAGGCTGTTGGAGTGTATCGTGTGTGTATATTCCTATTTGGTTTGTTTATCAAAATGCTTTAAGCAATTGTAATATAAGTTAGTTGTTTATAACCCTGTTTAAACTTACTGCCACACACAACACATAATCACAGTTGCACTAACACTTGCTCCATTTACAATCTACTTTATGGCTTTAAGATTCAATAAACTTCTGAATAAATATTCATACATACAGGATTTAAAAACCAATATTTGTGTACGACTATAAATGTGTTATAATAATCGTATTTTGGTATTATGGTTAACAAACACTCATATTTATAACCACCTGGCAAAAGGCATTCGAAAATATTATCAACATTGAACTTTATACGAGCGTTTCTCTTACAAGCATTTAAGAACGACTATTGCTAATAATTAGAAAAATTTAGCAAAAATTTAGTGACATCAATAACTTCATTTTTGATGGTTCAAGAACGAATCAATATTAAGATTTGTTTAATAATGTAAAAGCTTGTTATTTTTAAAATTCTCTACAATTTCTCTTATTTATCTTTCGAAAAGTTATCGAGAATTTTTCGGTATTCTGAGTATTAAAATTTCCTAAAATAATTTTACACATGAGATTGTTCGAGAATTATTTTTAGCTTAATTGTTTGATCGGAAGGGTATGTAAATATGTGGTTGTATTGATATATGTGCATTTGAGTTTAATGTAAAATCTCTCTACAGTTGTTTAAATGATTGCTTCCCCTAATGACACCTTTTATAGGATAATCAAATTAAACTTGAACTTCTAATGACAAGGAATGAGAGATGAAAGGACAGAGATAATTAAAATAAAGTCACCTTGCTTAAGAAAAATCTCATAAAATTACTTATTTTTAAGTAAAAATAGGCTAAGAATTAAATTTATTGCTTTAAATTATTGCTATTCTAAGAACTATTCTTATTTGTTTTTCCAAATATTATGAAATGTGTTATAATTTCATACTAAGCGTATGATTAATATTAATTTCCAGCTTGAAAAATTAAATTGCATAATTTTATAAGTTTTAAAGAGATTTTAATCATTTTTACAAATTTCGAATTTCAGGTTTTCTTAATTTTCCTATTTTGGCAACTATTATGCCAATAATAAAATTGTGGATTATCATTTGCAAATCATATAATATTCGTTAATTGTGTCATATACAATATTGATTTTATTGCTTAAACAAAAAAATTTTGCTTTACTTGCATGAGAATTTATCTGGCTTAAATTTGTTTTTATTTTTTTTCGTAATTTTTCAAATTCAACAATAGTTATTTTAAATTTTTTCTATGAAAACCAATTTGTTTTGCACAGCGTTTTAAAGACAATTTACACAAGAACATGACATTACTTATTAAAATCGGTATATATTTGCAAAAGTTATTAAACTTTTTCGAAAAATGTTCAAAAAATTTATCTTGTAAATTAAAAATTTTACAAATATTTTTTTTGTATAGTTTTTTTTTTATTCATATGCGCTGGGGGAGAAAATACTAAAAAACTTATTAATGAAAAGTTGAATAACTTTTACAGTTTTCATCTGATTTGAAAAATTAAAACCATGTCTTGTTAAGAACTAAATTTTCTTTATACATTGATATACATTTTTATAAGCTTTCATATCAAAATCATCAATGAAAAGCGACTAAAATTAAAAAAGTTGATAAATGTTGTATTGTTTTCAGATATTCTTAACAAACCCAATACCTATAACTTACAAATGTGTCAATAAATGCATGTAATTATCTTTACAAACACGTTACACAATTAAAAATCGGACAAAAACTGACTGAGTTATAGGTCGATAAGTTGACGAACATCACTGAAAATGGTTTTTTTAGAATAACTTCTGAAATTTTTCGGCACAATTTGTAATGTACTCAGCAAGACCTATAACCCACGCTAGGTCGTTTTCCAATTTTTTTTCCATCGTAGCACCGTGTTATTATCAATATGTTTAACTCTAAAGTGAATTATTAGATTGATATTATATAAATAAATTGTGTGACAACGGAAAGCAACAAAACTGCGACAAAATATTTAGACAAATTAAGAAAAGAATTAAAAGTAGAGTATTATAACAAAAAATAATTAACAAAGCATTAGAACAGAGTTTTGTTGAATATAACTTAAAATTTAAAAGGAAAATGTATTTATAAGTTATTGTGATATTATTCTCCCCTTGAAGTTTATATTATTACAAATTCTCACATGAAAAATTATAATATTTTAATAATGTATACAATGTGCCCACAATCTATTTATTAAAGTTATTTAGAGAATTAGTTAACAAATGAAATGTTTCATTGTTTATTTATTTTATAGAACTTAAGGGATTTCGTAGCTCAACTGTAATAAAAATATGGAATATGAATTATATTATAGAATTTAGTTAGTGAAAACCTTATTTCATTTAAAATGTTTTTTATTTCATTTAAAGATCTCTTAATAAACAGTTTCCATTACTACAACCATGACTGTATTTATGTGGTTTTTTCATAATTGTTTTTGTTTATTTATTTTTTGTAACTCCTGTTTACAATGTTAAATATTCATCAAAAGTACTTGTTTTTGTTGTTAGAGCTGCCTTTGCTGCTGCACTTGGCTTTGTGTATGAAAGTGCGTATGCAAAATATAAACAAACCAAAATGAGAGCATAAATATGAAGAGTGTGAGTGGGTGGGTGGGTGCTTGTATTATTATAGTTGCTTGTGATATATTGCGGTTATAGAACTTTGAGCTTTTGTATATGAGAAAGAAAAACAATGTAAAGGGTTGTGAAGAAGTAGAGTGTGTGAAAATAGTTGTTATTTATAGAGTGCACTTGAATGAATAAATATACCCAGCAAAATATTTAGAAGAAGCTTAAATTAAATGCAATTGTAAATTATTACTCATTCTACTTGTCTTTCTAAATTTGAATAAATTAGTGAATAATGAAGTGCTGAAAAATACTATGCAAAAGAAGATTTGGGAATTTTACTTTAATCAAAAATTGTCTCAAATTAAAGGGTTTTTTTAATACAATTTAGAAATAGATATGAAATTAAGTATAAGTTTGTTTATTTTGTTAGTTTTTTATATTTTTTGTTGGGTAGTAGTTGTGGTTTTGATATGTGTTAGTTATGTTGCTTTATTAAGTCAATAGTTGAAGTGTAAAAGTGGCAAGAACTATACAAATTGCTATGTATTCTAAACTTATACATTTTGTAATTGTTGCTTGTTAACAGTTGAAGATGTATACTGTTCATCTTTATTTTTTATTTTTTAAAAATAAACAGCAACCACGCATAAAATATATTTTCATTATTTATCTTGAAAAAAATGGAGACTAATTGTAACTGATACATGCAATTGCTACTGCTGAAACTATGTAGTTATATTATGAACTAAACATCATTAGAATGAGGAGAGGATAATTAAGTGAATACATATTTCACTTAAGTGAAAAATATATGAAATATTACAGTTTTCAAGTACTTTTTTAGGTTTTATATAAAAGTGCTTCTTATTAGGTAATTTTTAAAATATGTCAGTGTTAAACTTCAATATAATATTCAATATTTTAGCTGGAAAAGAACAATTTAATCAAAAACCATTCATAAACAATTTATAATATTGATGAAACTCCCAATGTCATTTTATTTTTACTTTTATTAAACAAATATTTAAATAGTTTAAACAATTTTGTATAATGAGGCCTGAATAAAAATACGATATTAGTATCAATCGTTTATTACTTGCTAAAATGGCATATTGCTCAGATTCCTTGAATATAATATGAAAGTTTGCGTTTGCTAATTAAAATATTTTAGTCATCAAAAGAAATACAAATTATTTTATCCTTTTCTTTCCACAGTAAATTCTGAAAATTCAGTTTAGTTTCTTCAAATATAAAAAGATTTAAAAATTGTTTTCATTTTACCATAATTGTACTTAGATTTATTTTGTAATTCACATTTACAGTATTCAAGTAGATTTTGTAATAGTTTTTTACTTTCCTTTCATATTTTTTCTTTCAATTACTTTTGCAAAATTATTAAGCAAAAGAAATGAAAATTTATGATAAAACTATATTACAAAACAGAAGGATAGAAAAATAATTGAAAAACTACAAATATAGTCAACAACATTGTAGTAAACAACGCTAATTATGGACTCCATCATCATAATAATGACAATAATATTTGCAAAGGATAAAATGGTAAAAGGAGAATGTTGGATAAATAAAAAATAAAACAAAAAGTACTTTTCTGCTAAAAAAAAATACAAGTTGATGTTGGACACTTATAAGAAGATTAAATGTTAAGAATAGTTGGCAACTAAAAACAAAATAATTAACATAGTTTTATAAAAAGTGAAAAATAAAGAAGAATAATAATCAAATTAAAAAGAAATAATTAAAGAAGTAACTTGAAGAAAATAAGAGATGATTTTATACAAGTTCAACAGACTGAAATAAGGATTTTAGATAATGAAATGATAACCTTCTTAAAATATGCAATAATTTTTGGTTTGGATAACAGTTTTGTTGAAAATTCTAATAGTTATAGATAACAATTTGATTTGTGTATAAAATTAAATAGCTACAACTCTGGTATTGCATTACCAATGTAGCCTAGAGCGGAAACTTTGGAAAAATCTTATATTAAACCAAATTTATAGCAACTAAATCAAAAATCGTATCTAGTTTTTATAAAAAATTCAAATCACATATACTAGTATGTAGTATGCAGTTTGAAATCATTTTTACTAAATGATTTTTAACAGCGATTCGAAAAATAAACCCCAATAATCTTAGAACAAAATTTGAGTTTTGTTCCAGCTGTTTTACAATTGTTATTAGTTCTGCACAATATTCTATAAAAAAACAAGTAAGAGAGCTATATTCAGCTGTGCCAAATCTTATATACCCTTCACCAAATTATACTTCAAAATACAAAATTTTAAATATTATTAGCTAAACAAAATTTATCTTTTTTTCCAAAGTTGTTTTTTTAATTTTTTGGAAAAAAAAATTTTCGAATTGTTATTTTAATTTTTTTTTTAATTTTTAAAATTTTTTTTTTAAATTTTAAATTTTTTTTTTTAAATTTTAAGAATAAATGTTTGGTTTCTTAATTTTTTTTTGGTGAAAAAAAATTCGGGTTAAAAAATATTTTTTCGGATTTTGACCCATTGTAGGTCGTTGCAAAGGTCTTTGAAATATCTATCATTAGATATCCATATTGTCTATATTAATGACATAGTAATCCAGATATAGATCAAAAATAAGTAAAAAATCGAGGTTGTCCTGGTTTTTTCCTCATATCTCAGCCATTTGTGGATAGATTTTGCTGATTTTAAATAGGAAACTTCTAGAAAGCATGTTTGAGAGAATTATTGAAGATTTGGATCCCGAAGATATCTGGGGTCTTCAGAAAATTGATTTCAACAGACAGACAGACGGACATGGCTTAATCGACTCCGCTATCTATAAGGATCCAGAATATATGTATATACTTCGGAATATTATATTGTTGAAATTACAAACTTATACCTTCTCACGAACACAGAAAAAATTATATTTCAATTCAAACATTTATCACATATTGAACTGGTTTCAATTATTTTATAATTGAATCAAGTATTCATGTGCTCAAAAACTAAATTTTCTGATATTTTCTATTGAATTTTGAGTTTTGAATTTGATAATTTTGACAATTGAATATACAATTTTCGTTATTAGTTGAACTTTAAATACAAAAATTATTGAATAGATAATTTTCGTAATTGAAAACACATTTTTGTTACTTCTTGTGTTTTCAATTACGAAAATTATATTTGATTTGAAACGGTTTAAAAAATAGTTTTTTCTGTGAAGGTGAAGGTTAAAAAAACACAATATTCAGATATAAATAGAAATATATTTTTTAAGTCATGGAAATACAACCATATACAGACATCAGTACGTGATAAAATACCAAAAAAAAGACCCGTGTCTCCCAGTTTTACCCAAAGTAATGCACAGTATTTTGCGATTTTGATCTTGAAGATGAAGTATTTTTGATATGTTAACAATTTTTGTTCTTTATGATGCCTCAGAGAGTAAATCAAAATTCCGAAATGTTTTCCAGAGAAAATAATCACTTTTTTTCCAAAAATGACACCGAGGGCCCAAATCTTTGGGGCCCAAAAAAAAGTTGATGACTTTGGGCAAAACTGTCCAAACTGTCAGTTTGGACAGTTTTTTTTTTGGTTATTTGGTTATTTTTTTTCGTATTGCACAGTGTAATTTTCAAAATTAAGTCCCGGTCCACACTATGAAACATTTGCTGCAAAACATTTGAGTTTGTTGATGAAAGGGGAAAGAGGAATGAAAAAGGCTACTCTGTTTCATGAACATGAAGTTTTTGTTGAGTATGTCATCCACATTTATTCGTTCGTATTCGTACTGTACAGAAATGTCAAAAACTGAAAAGCAAAAACTTCACTGTGTGGACACGAATGCAGTTTCAAAAGAGAATTTAAAAATGTTTTGCAGCAAATGTTTCACAGTGTGGACCGGGACTAACATTTCTAAATAATTTGTTTGTTAATTGCTGAAGTTTTTTTTAAAATTTTATTGTATATTTTCGTTACATTTATTATTTGCCTTATTATAATAGGAAAAATGAAATAACTTTAATTTAAATTACATGTTAAACTTCATCGTTCTGCTGCTTTCGTTTTCTATTTTACAGTTGATTTACCTCAATTTCAGATTTTCAAAATTTTGCATTATATATAGCAAATTTCAATGCAACAATGTTTCTATTAAATTGAGATATGTATTTTGATACGCCTGTCATTCTTATGTACTACTTATCATACTCATTTGATGAAGCGAAATAGTAGTTTAAACAAAAACAAATAGGCAAATTATATAACTTTTGCAGGAATTATAGTCACGGAAAAGGGTGGTGTAAAGATATGGAATAAATAATAGATATTGCGGAAACTTTAAATTTTAATAATTTTAAAAATAATGCTACGTCTGATACTTAGCAACAAAAATCTTGATCTTGATGGTTGATAATCAGAAATCAGTTTTAAATAACATCTTTATATTCTCTAATACAATTAGTATGCACATTCTGATACGAAATACACAGAGAAAACAGATTCGTAATAGCAACCGAATTTGGTGCCAATCGAATAATTCTATCTTAGTAACCGAATTTTACAGTTGTGACTACAATACTTTGTAAGGGGTAACTAAAGTTTGGTTACCTCAACTGATATTCATCTTTATCAACCGACTTTCTGTTGTTAGAAGTGAAAAATTCTATATGTGCAACCGAATCATTCGATTGGCAACAAATTCGGTTGCTATCACGAATCTGTTTTCTCTGTGTACTCTAACAAATAAGTTCTTTTATATAAAATGTCAGTCCAAATCGTCATTATTATCAATAGTTTGGATAACTAAAGTCGTCACTATTAATATAGTTACTTGCCGTTATCAATGTGATTAAAAACATCTCTTGTTGCCACCTACCTGTTCCAATATGCAGCTTTGTAATAATAGCAATTGCATTTCAGTGTCATTCATATTATAATACCTTTCATGTAGATGATTTGATGCAAAACAAACACATTTTCCACAAAAGCGAATCTATTTTTATAAAACGTATATTTTGGTAATGGAAATTGAGATATACTAATGTATTTCTAATAGTGAAATAGTTGGAGAGTAAACAGGGCAACAAAATTCCATTTATTCATTACGGTAATGATTATATGAAAATGTAGATGTATTAGAGACAATGAAACAAATCGAATAATACTAATGACAAAGTAGGGATCTCCGTTAAACAATGTATGAAACTTGAACCGGATATTAGAAGTCTGAGTTCATTATGGTGCTACATTTAAACATTGGGATTTGAACAGGAAGTGCTTTAGAATTGGATGAAGCCTATTATGTTTTGGGGGGAGAAAATGATTTAAACCTATAAATATTATTATAAAAAATTCTGGAGTTGGAAATATATTTGCCAATTTTTCATGTGGTAGTAAAAGTTTTTCTCTGCAAAAGATGTTTTTCTTTATATAATTTGTAACGTAAAGTAGAGGACGTGATGAATTCAGATCAATTCAGCAAATGTTTTGTCTCAAGTGAATTGGAATACAAAGTGTCATGCTATTTTTCGAGAAATAGACGAATAAATCAAGCAAATATGTACAGAGATAAACTGAAATGATATTCCTACAAATTCTTAAATTTGATTCCAATGAATTTGGTAGACATAATGAGTGCATATCTCACCACTTAGTAAATAAACTTCGAGTCTGGAGAAAAACTAGCTTTAAGGCCTTCATAGCCTCATTTAAATAGAAATTTAATTTACAGCTTATACTGGAAGAACTTAGGAGTTAGGCATCTGCCTAAACCAAATTGTTCACTTACATTGAAGGTGAAATCCTAAAAAACCTGTAGTTATTACTATGATAAGAATCTACGAATTTTCAATTTATTTTTTTTTATAAATTCATTTATTTGCAATTTATTCTACAAGAAATATTAAGCAAAACTTATAATAATTAATTTTTTTAATCATTCACTTTAATTATTAAATAAATATTCTAGTGTACTTTAAAGTCGTCATATCTTGACTAAAATTTTAGATCTATTATAATATTCAGTTTTCGATTACATTTTGTTGCAGTTTTGAGAATTTCAACGGAAATCCTTTAAATATTTGTTTACACACATATTAATAAAATAAGGGTAAATAGTCATGGATTGTGTCATATAGAATAAAGTTGAAAATGATAAATATTTATGCTAACAAAACTATGAGGTCTACCACCTGATATATTTGGCAGGAAGAGATAAATATAACAAATCAGTTAAAATGCTTAATAATAATAATTTACTTAAAACTAATTAGAAATTAACATTTGACTTGATGTTCTCACTTTCACCATTCACCACATTTTTGGAAGCATAATTACTGCAATATTAAGCCACTTCCTCAGCATTTCTAATTATAAATGTTTACATGTGATTTTTTTAACGTTAATTATATAATTTTAGAAACTTTATTTAAACCTCTGGCGGGTGACCTTTTTCATTTTCAAACTGAAATTACTCCTTGATGGTTTATGGGAAGTATACTCAACCCCACATGTATTCCAAGGAAATTTTATCTAGAATCGAAGCGATCCGACCAGTAGTTTAGTTTCTACTGAGATTTAAATGTGTTTAGTACGGGAACATGTGAAAAGGTACCTTATACTGAAGGACCCTGTGGACCTTGTACTTCGTATAAGGGCATTTGGTACTCAACCGTCGGAGGATTAATGTAAATATTGTTGTAATTATGCTTCCAAAAATACGATGAATGGTGAAAGTTAGAACAGGAATAGCCCTGATATATTAAATTCCAAAACTAAATGTTTAAAAATATTTAAAAATTTTTCGAGTGTTAATAGATTTTTTTTAAAGAACAGTCTCCTTTTATTTATTTACAGATGCTACAAACAGTCACTTCTTTGGCAGACGATATTAACATCCAGCCGAAAACATTATTTAAATTGAACTTTAAGCTGATTCCACCCAATTTCAAAGTAACAAAATATAAAGAAGTGAATAATTTGAAGGAGAAATTGAAACTAACATCAAAGCCTATAACTGAGAAATCTACTAAACGAGATGTTAACACCTCTACCAAAACAATGGGTGCTGGTGGATCAACATATCGTTACATCACTTCCACCACTGCCCCATCTACAACAACACCTATCACCACCACAACGAGAACAACGACTTCAACTCATTTACCCATGACAACAACCCCCATAACTTCGACAACAACCGCCAGCAGCAGCACCATGAATTTAACAGCAAAAGCTAATCTTAAACTAAACACTGAAGGTATTCCAGAAATTATTCAAGAAAATTTATATAAAAATATCATTGACAGAGAAGCCTCCTTTAATAAATCACTTACATCTGAAAGAAACGACAACGTCAAAGATTCTGATTTGGAAAATTTCTCTGAGGAAACAATTAAGTCTGCAAAATATCTTGAAATTTCTACCATCACCAATGAAATGAAACAATATAGTCCTCCTTCAATTTCACACAAATTCTTAACTACATCTTTCACCTTACCTTCACCCTCAAATACAACCACCGAAAACCATATTGCTATCAACCCTTTTGATACTGTAGAAGATCCTATAGATATTTTGGAACTCATAGCGGATGATAAATCTGTCAATAGACTATTTAAGGTATTGAAGCACAATAATATAACTTTGGAAGAATTAATAGGACATCGTAGACGTGGTTCTAGCCAACTTCATTTGCCTACCATAGTAGAGAATTCTCCACGATTTAATCCAGATGAAAAGTCTGAACTCCAAGATAATATGGACATTGTAACGGTCATTGAGAATTTACCACATTTCAGTTTGTTCAATTTGAAGAGCGGAAAACCATATAATAGTCAAACTGATTCCGAAGTTAACAATTACTTTGACTCCACAATTTATATTGAGAACACAGATGAAGTGTAGAAGAAACTTAAGTCCAGACAATGGTAAATTTAAATGTATGAAAGTGCTAATAAGGATTGCGCAAGCTCCTACAGTCAAGTAAGAACCAGAGGCTGAGCCTGTGTTCAATTACTTAAGGAGGATATAACCTTATCCAGGAGCTTATACATTGTTGGATGACACTTCTTATGGGCCTTTGGTGCCACCTATTCTGAGATGTTGTTAAACATACTTATTTAAAATTATTAGATTGCTTGTTTCAACTATAAAAATAACTAATTTGGTCCAATTTCTGCATTGGATTATTAACGACAATAATTTGGAGGAAGATGTTACTGCTGGCATAGGCATTAGATGACGAGGGATGTTTCCAAGTATCGATTATATTAATTGATATTGCTAAAACTGTATCGAAAATGTTTAATTTATTAATAAAGATAAAAATTTATATTGTTGACTCTTACAAAGAGTAAATCTATTTTGTTTTTACTTAAGATTAGTAGTTCCGTAAGTAAATAGCTTTAGAAATTCGTTAAAATATTAAAACAATTTGTTATATTTTTTTATTTAGAAGAAATTTTTTCAATCAGAATATTTTTGTGGAAAATTTCTTTAACCTTCGCTTTCATAGTATCTACCGAGGTAGATATTTGGATATTCAGTTGTTAATAACTTACACAGTTTTTATCAACTTTAAAATTGCTTTCAGCTCAAATGCTTATCTTAAATACATTCAATTGCTGTCTTGTTAAAAAACACCATCGTATTTTCGGCTCGAGATTTATTTGTGCGATGCAATGATTTGTACCCAAGGAGTTCAAGAGTAATCTACGTCCAGAGTAATATATTCCCGTACTTTGTGTGTTGTTTTTGTCATATAATTTAAGCTGCTAGGGCTGAAGAATCCAATGAATTGAAAAAAATCGCCACAGGCCAACGTATTGTTGCTCTTTTGGTTGGATATTGAGACTCATGTTTTTCCCGTATCAACGCCTCCTTTAGTTTTATTGTAAAATTGGATGACTTCAGACTTCTGTTTTTTACCCGAAATATAGGAATCGCGATAGATATTTTGATACAAAAAATTAGTATATAAATAAAAATTCTAACACAAATTGAATATATAAAGTCATTATCTACCCAGGTAGATACCATGAGTTCACTTAAAAAACTGTCTTCATGAAAGCGAAGGTTAAGGATTTAACTTATAAACCATTTATTATGCATCTCTGGAGATTTAATTTTTCTTTTCTATTTAAAAAATTTAATTCCCCTTAAAACCAAAAAAGTTATAATAAAATATCCAAAACTTCCTCTAAATTAATAATAATCATACGCACCGTAGAACCAAATTTCCAAAAATGTTAATACTTAAATAACTTTTAAATTACTTAACCAATCTATTCACTACTTGGTACATGTATAAAAGAGAAGTCTGGATTTTAGAAAATTGTTCAAGAATGTGTTTTATAGTAACACAGTTTGTGCTACAGCGCACAGAGTGATTTTAGTATCAAAAAGTCAATTTTTCAAACACTCAATTTCAAAAATCAAATGATGCAGTTTTGTAGAGAAATGTTTAGAGATGAAATGTACACTTATAGTTTTAAGAAAAATTTTATTTTATTTTTAAAAAATTTAAGTAAAGTCCATGAAAGGGTGCTAAGTAAAAATTTACTTATATTTTCACGCAATTCAGTGGTCTAAATATGTGTAATTTTCCTAATAATACCATTTACCTTTAACATATTTGAAAAATATAACATTTCTCCATAATTAAAAAATAAAATTATGGGCATATCATAAACCGTTAAGAAGATATGCCCAAATCTATAAGTCTCTAAAAATTATTTTATTTTTGATATTCCATGGAATAAAAAAATGTAGCCCTATTTTCCCCCAAGCTGTTTCTTTAATATAATGAAAGTTGGGAGTGTCTTTGGTCCATATAATTCTCTGTGCCAAATTTCAGCGTTCTATGACCACTCCTTATAATTTTTGCCAAAAAATGTATGAAGCCATCCCTCTGTGCAGCGTTTCAAAGTGTCAAACAACTGGGTTACAAAGGCGAATATGTTTATTTCTAAACTGCCAATAATGTTTATTCAAAACACACAAAGTCAATAAATATAATGATCAAAATCGTTGAGTATGCTGTGAAGCAACATTTTAAAATAGGAGAAGCTAAAGTTACACTAAATTTTAAAAATTCCTCCAAAGAAATATAGATTTTAACTCAGTTTTTCATTCAGTACTCACTTTGTCTACTATTATGTTAGTAATTTCTATTATCTTTTTTGTAATACGTAAGTTTATTTAGCAATTTGTTATTTTACTTATAAGATCAAATGTAAATACCTTTGTATGCATTTGAAAATGTCTATACTCTTATATTTTTGTTCTTTCTTAATATACATAAATTTTTGTCTTTATAAATATTTTGATATTGTTGTTAAAACTATAATATGACATTGTAATTGTAAATAATAACATTGTTTGTATTTTTTGCTGTTTTACATTATAAATTTGTATATGAGCATGAGTTTACTAAACTACTTACACTTTGCTTTAGAAAACTGATATACTTAAATGCAATTATAATATACTATATTTAAGTATATTTACAGAGACTCACACTCAACAATATAAAAAAAAACTTTTGTATACATTGCTGCTGTTGAAACTGCTTGAAAATGCAATATATCCAACCCTAACAGCGTAAATATCTTATTTACAAAACACAAAACTTGCAGGAAAAATATCTTAGTGATTGCTTTGATTTTCTATTTCAATTGAAAACTCAAACTTTGTGCAGTTGAGCTAAATTTACACCAATACAATTTTGACAGATTATGGCAATGATTCTAAATTTTTGATTTTCTTCAAAATGTGTAAATGGTTTACATTGTTGTTTAAGCTTTTTTCGCTATTAGAGATCGACTTAACAACAAATAAGATAAGAACCTGCAAACATTCTAAGTAAAATGCAGTTGTTTTTTGTATGTGCCAGAGTTTAGTATAAAATTTATGTGGTAGGATATGTGTGAACTCTTCTTAACACTTTATGACATTAATTTAAATCACGTATCATTTAACATCACTAGGAAGATACAAACAAAACTCTATACTCAAACTAAGGAGTGTGTCATTAAAAGAGTTAAATGTAAATTGTTTAGTAAATAAATAATTTATAAAGATTTTCGAATTTATTTGAAGAAAACTTCATAAGAACATTTTCAAAGTTTTCTTTGGGCCTTCTAGTACCAGTTATCAAATTATACTAGAATTTTTGTGATTATGGTACTCTTGTAATCTTCTTTATCTAACTTGTGTTTATTATTCTATATCATTCAGTAGAATTTTTTAACAGCTTTCTTACCGTTTGCTTTGAATCTGTTGCTTCAGCTTTCTGTTTACTTTGTCTAGATTTCCTCTAAATCATTAGTTTCTTACTGAACTTTGTAAACAATTTAAAAAAATTCCAAGAATTTTCAGATTTACAATATACCTATCTCAAATATATTTCGATCAAGATTTTTAAATCTGTCATATATCTAAATACACTTCGATCAAATATTTTCTGCAGAAGTTAAGAAAAACATGCGTTATCTTTTATAACTACACACTCCTTATTTCCTCTTGTTGACACTTTTTCTCCATTTTGTTTTCTACATCCACATATAATAGAAGATGGAGTTCATGTTATGAGTAAGTGTTTTGACGCATGCATTTGTGTTTATTTAACAAAAGCCAGTAGTAGTTGCGTTGACGAAATTGTACTTTTTCTCATCCTGCTGCTGTTGTTATTTATGAATTGTTGCTTTAAATGCTGCTTTGCTCTAAACTCTGTTTAGGTTGCCAAATAAGGTTAAAAGACTAGCTGATATTGCATATGAGAGATTACTTTGGCGCCATTTAGTTGTTTTTCATTACGTATTTTCAATGCAACAAAGTCGGCGCAGAAATTGAATGCAAAAATTTTACTATAAAAGCAATCAAGAGAGCTATATTCGGCTGTGCCGAATCTTATATAGCCTTCACCAAATTAAACTTGAAAATATTTTTATTTTAACAAAATTATTTTTTTTTTTTTTTTTTTTAAAAAAATAGTTTTTAAATTTTTTTTCCAAACTGTTTTTAAAAAAGTTTTGTTTCAATTTTTTTTCTTAATTTTTAAAAAAAAAAATTTTTGGGAAAAAGAATTTTACATAATTTTTTTTTGATGAAAAAAAAATACGGGATAAGAAATATTTTATATTCATCGTTGCAATGGACTTTTAAATATCTATCATTAGATATCCATTTTGTCTATATTAGTGACTTAGTAATCCAGATATAGATCAAAAATAGGGCAAAAATAGAGGTTGTCCCGGTTTTTTCCTTATATCTTAGCCATTTATGAGCCGATTTTGTCGATTTTAAATTCAACTATTTAAAGACCCACGATTGAAGCTAAAATAAGACTATATAATGACTCACGATTGAGGCTAAAATACGACTAAAAACATGTTAACGAATGAAGCTAAAATACGACTATGTAAAGAAGCACGATTAAAGCAAAAATACGTGAAAAAAACCCAAGATTGAAGCTGAAATACGTCAATTAAAATACCCACGATTGAAGCTAAAATACGATTATTTAAATATTCATGAAGCTAAAATTTAAGGACCCACGATTGAATCTAAAATACGACTGTTTAAAGACCAAAGATTGAAGCTAAAATACGACTACCTAAAGGCCCACGATTAAAGCAAAAATATGAGTATATAATGGATGACGATTGAAGCTAAAATACGACTATATAAAGACCCACGATTGAACTTAAAAAATAATATTTAAATACCCACAATTGAAACGAAAATTAGGCACTAATTTTGCAAATTATCCACGAATATTATTGATAATGTAGTACGCTAGCACCGTTTTCCACAGTAACGACAGAAATTTTGTTATACAATGATTTTATTAAAAGAATTTTGAAATGTTAACATACAAAACTTATGAAAAAATATAAAAATATTTTCTTATTTATAAAAACCAAATTTGTAGCAAATTCGTTTGTTGGTGAATCATTTGTTTATAAATTCGTAAATCTTATGAAAACTTTTTGTTAATCTTTTAAAAAAAAATTAAATAGTGTATTTTTATAGTTTTTCTTAACCAGAATTTGTTAGTTACCCTTTCTTGTTTATTGGATCACTGTGCAGCACATCAGACTCCTTTACAGTACATTCTCTTCAGGGAATCGTTGAGGGAATTGTTGTCGTTTGGATGGCTTTGGTAAAAAATTAAAAAGGAAATTAAACTTTCTCATCTACTACTATTCTCCAAAACAAGTTTTTGTGCAACATTTGGCGACACGTTGTTAAATTTGAAATTAGAGGAAAAATAGTATAAATCATTGTATATTGGGAGGTATCAATTTTTAATGTTTAACTACATTAACTTGACATAATTGATTAGAACTTATTTTTATACACAGAAAAAAATAAAAATGGGTTTCAATTACGAAATTGATTATATTAATTAAAAATTTGTTTGATTTTGCTCCAATCATCAAAATGATACTACTAATTAATCGGAAATTAAAAAAATTAACTGACAATAATAGTATTAAAAAACCAATTAAAATAGTATTAAATAATGTAATTGAATTTCTGCACAAATTTCAATTAATATTCTGATTGAATTAATTAAGTTTTTAATTTAAATTTTGCATAAAATCTACTAAAATCTTAATTTACACAATTAAATGAAATCGACTAAATAAAATGCGAATATTTTGACCAAATTTTTATATTTATTTAAAATCACAAATGTTTCTTCATTTAAAAAAAACAAACACATTAAAAAGTTTAAAATAATTATGTAATATACATATGTAATGTAGTGTATCTTTTGAAAACCCCTATAAAATGTGTGCTCCGATTTGCTCCTTCAATGGTATATTGTCTTCCATACTAATTTGTCTTCATATTTCTCCCCAAAGAGCAGCTTATGTTATTACATATAAATAGGAACTGGAAGCAGTTCTGGTTTTCTTTCTGAAACATTTTAAAATATACAATGTACAAATCTGATAAAATAATGAGATTTGGATAATTTTACCTGAGAATACACATATGCCATGTCTAGAAAGGCAGCATTAAGAAGGGAAACCGAAACTAAAAGTATTATTTTGATTTTCACCACAGATAACGAAGATATTCCACAGAAATTTTAATACTCGAATTATAGAGTCTTGGAAAACAAATCTGAGAAAAAGCAATAAAAACAGTTTTGATCAAATAAAGATTTATTAACCAACAACAAACTTAACTTACCTGTCGCAATACTCATAATTGTGTAATCCACAACAGACGGATATCGGGACACCGTAACAGACATTAATTTTATAATATTTGTATGTAAAAATGTGTACACATTTATGAAAAAAATTATTACATTGAAAAATAAATATTTGTCATTTCGTTTTTTTCTGTCAGAATTTTTTATTTTTAAAAATAATACTATTTAATTAAAAAAAATAATTAATAGAATAAAAAAAATTATTGAATACAAAAACAAAACCAAAAAAAAATTTGATTAAAAAATTTTTTACAATAATTTTTTCTGTGTATGGAAAAATAAAAAAACAATATGAAAATTTGTTGAATAAAAACTACACAGGCAGAATTACGGCATTCCTACTCGATTTATGTAAATTAATCACAATTTTCGTATTTGAGATTATGGAAGTCGATATCGAGCAAGATTTTTTTGCCATTTTCTTTGAATTTAAATTACTTTAAGAATCATAACTAGTAATAAAAATAAAAAGTTAGCGTTTTTAAGTTTTTTTATATTTTAAAAATATTGAACACCTAGAGAAATTTAAACCTAAAAAATGCTCTTAAATATGCTTAGAAAACTAATCAATAGAATATAGATAATTATAATGAACAAAAATTATAGTATAGAATCTGAGTTGGTTATTTGGTGAAAATTTAAGATATAAAAATTTCAGAAAATACATAAAAAGAACAATTTAGCAATAACTCTAATTTCTCAGTTATTTAAATACCTGAAAAGTTTGTGCAAAATTTTGAAAAGAACTTTTTATTTGATATTAATCATACGCCTTGTTAAAAAGTGTATTTTTAACAAAATACAACTTATTTCTCAGTGTATTTTCTATACTAACATTCTTATAATGCAGTTAAAGAATGCTTTTGGCAAAAAGAAGCAATGTAGTAAACTCTACATTAGGAAAAAAATAGAACAACTAACAGCAGCACCGGCGACCACATCAGCACTAGAAACAACAAAGTGTTGTTTTGCTGTTAACCTATTTCAAATTATCTATGTTTTCCTAAATGAACAATATTAAAAAACTTTATAAAATAAACAAAAGGCACGGTTAAATAAAGATACACATGCAGTCGTTCAACATGAATATTTATGGCACCAACCAGGGCGACACTTTAGTTGAAACTAGTATCACGTAACTAGATAATTACGGAAGATACTGAAATTTGTCTGCAACAGCAACAAAATGCATTACAGCAGCACCAACTACAGCCAACAACTATAAATTGTTAAATTATGCAAAATTTTAAATGGAATCCAAAACCGATCAGTTTATTTAAAACTATTTTAGAAGAATTTTTATAATTTTTTTTTAAAAAATCAAAAAACATGAATTAAATTTAAGCTTCCAAAGTGGATTTATTAAAATGTTGTGCATTATTTGAGGGAGAGTTTATTAAACTTTATTATTTAGTATAGAAGTGATATACGCTTCAAACATTTATTCGCCCTACTGATAATGAAATTTGTTCCACTGTAACGGCCTATATGTTTAAAATTGACATCTATAATAATTCTAAATTGAAAGCGTACATTTTATTATATTATTACTTCGATTTTTGTATAGATCGGTTCAGTAAATTAGAAGTTTTATATTAAAATTAATTAATTTTTCTAATGGTGCATGGGTCGTATGATTAATATTAATTCAGAGGTTGTTTTAGAAATTTATTCATAACTCTTTAAGTTTTATAGAGATTGAAGAAATTTAAAAAGATTATGATAAATTAAACTTCACAGAATGGATATTGTCAATAAAAATATTAGAGTTTTAAGAAAATTTCCAAGAATTTCTCATGTAATTTTTTTTTTAAACGAACGCAAACTGCGCAGCGTTTTGCTTGTCTGCAGAAACACCCAGAGTCTCTGGCAGGAATCGAACCCGCAACCCCTGGATTGATAGTCCAGCACACTATCGTCTAGTCTATCGGGGCACCCAAATAAAACTAAATATAGCTGATGTTGAAATTATTTTGTTTTATTAAAAATCAGATATTTTATTTCAAATTAATTTAATTTAATAAACTAGTTTGTTCTTGTTTATATAAAAGGTTTACTGTTTAAACAATTTATATAAATAACACATCATCATTGTAAAATGCTGAAAATTACACCGAGTGCAAATTTATTTACAAAATATCTAAAAACTGTTTGCTTGCAAAGAATTTAAAATCCATTTAAGTTTAAATCAGAAAACAAAGCATTTTACTATCATCTTAAATACAAAATATCTGATAGAAGTCATGGGGAGAAACAGACACTCACATTCTGTCTCTTAGACTCAATAATGTTATTCTAACACTTCAACTCTAATGGGTGAATATTAAAGCAACGTTAAACTGACAGTAAGTTCAATAATCACAACTATTATAATAATAATAGCAGTGTAAATGGATGAAAGGGAAAACCTTTAAAATAAATTGTAAAACATTTTTGCTGGTAAGTAGTTGCTACATTAAAATAGAAACACAACACACAAGTGCTAAGTAAATGCTATAAATGCGACAAATATGCAATCAGGGAGGCAACATTTTAAACTATAAAAAATTTAATATAATAGAACGGGATTTCAGCTATACAAACATTTTATATTGTTATAATAACTGCTTTGGTATCAGAAAATATGTTGATATGCCTTCTCTATATCCTTTAATACTGATGTTGTTCAACATCAACTTTTATATCCATTATTTAGGCTTGAACTACGGTTCCTTTATCTGGTAGCCTAAGAAACAATCTTGTATTTAATAAGCTCGAGTAGATACCTCAATCGACCCTTTTGAGAAAACCTAAGCCGCCATTGAATAATTCGATAACATTCTACGGAAATTGGAGCTTGTCGTCATACCTGAACACATGCATGTATTATATAGAAAATAGAAAGATCCATATTGAAGAATCCTTTAAAAATTACATGAATATTTTTATATTTCCATGATTTTGTGTCATTTTATCTCATTGCGGTGTTCGTGGCTATAATGGTTTTGGCACACAGAAAAAAATATATTTCAATTCAAAAATGTATCCCATATTGAACTGGTTTCAATTATTTCATAATTAAATCAAGTATTCATTTGCTTAAAAACAAAATTTCTTGATATTTTCTATTGAATTTTGAGTTTTGAATTTGATTACTTTGACAACTTTCGTTATTGGCTGAATTTCAAATACAAAAATTATTGAATAGATAATTTTCGTAATTGAAACACAAAAAATAACAAAAATGTGTTTTCAATTACGAAAATTATCTATTCAATAATTTTTGTATTTGAAATTCAACAAATAACGAAAATTGTATATTCAATTGTCAAAATAATCAAATTCAAATCTCAAAATTCAATAGAAAATATCAAGAAATTTTGTTTTTGAGCACATGAATACTTGATTTAAATTAAATCATTTAATTATGAAATAATTCAATATGTGACAAATACATATTTGAATTGCAACGGTTTAAGAAATAGTTTTTTCTGTGCACCACAACTGCTTCTCAATTTGTTTATCTGTTTCTGGAGAAGCTCATAAATTTGTCATCTTAACAAACACAATTCTGAGAGATTAACATTTTCCCTATTGAATAAAAAAAAGTTTAACGAACCCCTATAATTTATTTTCCTTCAATGTCGCTATGTTTTCTTTAAAATTGAACTGTAAATTCAGTTAATAGCCTGACAAACAATTTGCAAAAACCAGTGGTGGAAATATCCTCAAGTGTGAAAACATTCCTTTTGAAATGGTAAAAAGAAAACTTTATTTTCTGGTAGTATTAAGTAACTTTTGCACAAGGATTTATCTTCCAAGAGTATCAAGAACACGAAGGACACCTATTGGTATTTATAATTACAAAAAACCCTTTCGAGGTTTTTACAAGAATTTTATTATAATGACAGACTTATACAAACACGCGAGGAAAATGTGGAAAAGGAAATGGAAAATGATGTGTCCTGTTATCATCATTTTCCATTTCCTCTTCCTCATTTTCCTCGCGTGTTCCTTGCGCGGTTAAATTTAATGGTAAATTGTATAAAAAGAACGAAGTAAAAGTTGCTTATTGATAGGTTTCCGTTTTATTTATGTTTTTCTCCCGCATTACTTTACCAACTCATGATACTTTCTTTTCTTTAGTAAAGTTTTATTATTTTTTACAATGTTTACAGAAGGAAACAACTATTGTTAATAATGCTAAGAGTTAAAGTTAAGTGGAGGATAAAAAAAGTAAATAGTATATTAGATAATTTGATGTATTAAACGCTTGAAAACTATGGTAAATTGACAATACAATAAAAGTTGTGGTAAATTGAGTAGAAGAATATAAATAAGAGATCTTATAAGATAAAATTCTTAATTTCAGCAAAAATCTGTTGCCTGGAAGTAAAATTTATTGCGGCCATTTTTCTGGTTTATTTTTAAAATTATAACTTAATCAAATTGATGGTTCTTGTTTTAATTCAACTATAACAAAAAAATAATAATTGCAATATTAAACAAGTAAGAGAGCTATATTCGGCTGTGCCGAATCTTATATACCCTTCACCAAATTATACTTAAAATATATATTTTTTTAAATATTTTTATTTGAACAAAATCAAATTTTTTTCTTAATGTTTTAAAATTTTTTTAAATTTTTTTTTTTCCAAATTTTTTTTAATTTTTTTTTAAAATTTTTTTTTCGATTTTGACCCATTGTATGTCCAACTTACTACGGTCTTATATACGTCGTTGCAAAGGTCTTTGAAATATCTATCATTAGATATCCATATTGTCTATTTTAATGACTTAGTAATCCAGATATAGGTCAAAAATAGGTCAAAAATCGAGGTTGTCCTAGTTTTTTCCTTATATCTCAGCCATTTGTGGACCGATTTTCTCGATTTCAAATAGCAACGGAGCCGGAAGAATTCTGGAGATATTGATGTATCAATCATGTCTGTAAGTTATTTAGGGGATTTGGAAAGTTGATTTCAACATACAGACGGACAGACGGACATGGCTATATCGACTCCGCTATCTATAACGATCCAGAATATATATACTTTATGGGGTCGCAAATGAAAAAAAAAAAAAACTTATATATACCCTTGCCACTCATGGCGAAGGGTATAAAAACAGGCTAATGTATATCGTCGTCTTGTCAACAAAAGGGCCAATGTGTAATTTGTAGAAAATAGTTTCCTCATTTGCCATTTAAGAGGCTTATTCATCGTCGAATAATTATTGAACAGTCGATCGAATGGAAGTCACCACTGTACATGGTTTTCGTTGACTTTAAAAAAGCGTTCGATGCAGTCAATAGAAACGCTATATTTTTAGCTCTAAATAGGAAAGGAGTGCCAAATAAAATAATACAAATAATCAAGGCTATGTACACCAACGCGGAACTGCAGGTTTTGTACAATGGGTCAATTAGTAATACGTTCACGACTCTATCCTCTATCGCCACTACTCCTTGCTGTGGTAATGGACTGTTTTATGGAGGAACTGTGCAAGAAGAAAAGGGGTATTTCTTGGAGTTTTCAAAGACATCTGGAAGACTTAGATTATACAGATGATATTTGCCTTCTTTCACGTAAACTTTCAGACATGCAGGATAAAACAAACGATCTTGTGAAGTTAGCCAGAGTTGGCTTAGAAATAAATATAAAAAAAGACTTACGCCATGCGCCTACATAACAGCAGCAACGCTCATATCACCATCGACAATCACCGAATAGAATACGTTGACTTCTTCTGCTACTTAGGGACCAAAATGTCATCAAGCGGTGGCATTAACGAGGACATCACGAATAGGCTTAATAAAGCAAGAAGTGCATTTGGCAGACTAAAATATATATGGCGGGCACCACAAATCACGAGAACAACAAGGTCATGTCGACCCTTTTATACTGAAGTGAAACATGGCCGACCAGTGATTCGATATATGTGGCACATACTGGCTCAACACTATAACAAATGAAAACCTCTGGATCTTGGCCAAAGAAGAGCCCATACACATACAGATAAAACGCAGAAAGTGGAAATGGATAGGTCACACCTTAAGAAAGCCAATACATAATGTAACCAGGATGGCGCTGGATTTCAACATAAATATTATAAAAATACCAAAACACTTACATAAAAGTATGCCAACATTTACACCAACAATATGAATGTTAACACACATTCACAAACATTTATACGTACATCTAGTAGTTGTCACCCACATTTAAGATTTCGTTAACATCAACAGCAAAACCAAAATGAGAAACATCAAAAAAAACAAGTAAGAGTGCTATATTCGGCTGTGCCGAATCTTATATACCCTTCACCAAATTATACTTCAAAATTTTAAATATTTTTAGGTAAACAAAATTAAATTTTTTTTTAGTTGTTTTTTTTTTCATTTTTTGGAAAAAAATTTATTTTAAATTTTTTTTTTTTTTAAATTTTAAAAATTTTTTTTTGGTTTTTTAAATTTTTTAAAAAAAAAAAAAAATTCGGGTTAAAATTTTTTTTTTCGATTTTGACCCATTGTAGGTCCAACTTAATATGGTCTTATATACGTCGTTGCAAATGTCTTTGAAATATCTATCATTAGATATCCATATTGTCTATATTAATGTCTTAGTAATCCAGATATAGGTCAAAAATTGGTCAAAAATTGAGGTTGTCTTGGTTTTTTCCTCATATCTCAGCCATTTGTGGACCGATTTTGCTGATTTTAAATAGCAAAATTCTCGAAAGCATGTCTGACAGAATTATTGAAGATTTGGATCCCGAAGATATCTGGGGTCTTCAGAAAACTGATTTCAACAGACAGACAGACGGACGGACAGACAGACGGACATGGCTTAATCGACTCCGCTATCTATAAGGATCCAGAATATATATACTTTATAGGGTCGGAAATGAAAAATGTAGAAATTACAAACGGAATGACAAACTTATATATACCCTTCTCACGAAGCTGAAGGGTATAAAAACAAAACGAAGCTGAATCCTTTAACCAAAATTGAGGACAATGATATTAGTAAACAACAACAAATAAAAAAGCCAGCATACACATGTAGGATATCAATCGTGGTCGGCTACGACTGACACATAGGGAGAACGGACGGAATGGTAAAGGGACAATGACAATGAAACAGACAGCAGACAGTGTATGATAGTTTTAGTATTAAGTGAGTCGATAAGAAGCCATGGAGGCTGTAAGAGACTTTTAATAGTTCTAAGTAAACATTTATAGTGATAAGTTGAAGTTAGGTCTACTTTAATTGAAATAAGTGAATAAAAGTTATATTATAATGAATTAAAATAATAGAAGCGTGTGTTTTAATCCTACAAATGGGGACTCGACCGAAATACCTAGTTAAAAAGTGAGCCATAAGTTGCGAAGAGTGAGCCAATAGTAGTACTCGTGTTGAAAAAATAAAAAGTAGACTGTTTGTCATGAAAAACTTAAACTATTAACTGTGTGAAAAGAGAAAAGACTTGTATAAAGATGTTCATAGAAGTGAAAAAAGTTTGAAAGTTATTTTTTTATATTGCATTATCAAATAAAAATGAACTGATGTTGAAAGGAAACTAATGATTTTGACTAATTTTTAAATGAGAAAGGAGAAAACAAAATGATCTATGAAGTGAAGGAAGTTTAAAATAAATTCTATATTGCATCATCAAATAGAAGAAGAAAGTGTTGAAAGAAGGAAAGAGAGAACGAAGTCACATTTGAGCACAAGTGAGAGAATACAAGTGAAATAAAAACCCACCCTAAGAAGTTGCATATACGTTGATAATATGAACAACTAAAATTGAAACAAATGTTGTGTGTTTGTTTACAAAAATTTTGTATAATGAGAAAATTGTGTTTGCCTACAGGCAATGAAGTGAAGTAAAGACAATTCTGCCAGTGGCACGAATATGCTGTTGTTGTGGAGCAAAACAAACGAAGGACTTGTTGTTGCTTAAATAAAGAAGAGAGTTTCGTACTCTAATGTTTTTGTGGAGTGAAACCGAATTATTCGTGTTGTTGCTTAAATGAGAGTTTAATACTCTAGTGTTGTTGTGGGGCAAGACAGATCTTGTTGTCGCTTAATGATTTGTGGAGTGAAACAGACTTGTTGTTGCTTAATATAATTGTGGAGTGAAACAGACGAAAGTCTTGTTGTTGCTTAATAAAAACTCTTGTTAAAACAAATAATAAAACGAACTTTGTGGTGTTTAGTGCAGTTGTGTTGAGAACGAAACATACGTTTGTATATACGTTTGATTGTGCGTAGTAAGGAAATTCTTTTGTCGTTAAGCAAAAGAAAGGAAAAAACTACTGGAAGAAAAAAGAAAGACGTTACAAAAACGACTTGTGTTGTCAACGAAATCAAAGGGACTTGTTGTAACATGATTGGTGTGGTTTAAGCAAAACATTTTTTTGGTGTTTGTTATTTCTGTGAAATATAGAAAGGAACGTTATAAGAACTTTGTTGTGACTTGTTGCTCAGTGACTAAGTGAAGAAACTTTGTGTGTGTTTTCTGCTGTTGTTTAGTAAGAAAAATTGGTGAATATTTTGGTGTTGCCTAGAGAAGTGTAAGCTGTGTATTTTGCTTAGTGAAGCTGTATAGCTGTATATGCTTAGTGAAGAAGCTGTGTGTGGTGTTGCAGTTGTTTGAATGCAGAGGTAGTGGTATATATTGTACGTGTTGTTGCTGTTGCCTAGTTGAGACGTTTATGGTGTATGCAGTAGTAAAGCTGTTTGCAGATAAGTAAAAGGTTGTATTCATCTTGAACTATATTTTATTTTTGTGATTTAATTAATTTAAATTAACGTAACTTTCAATTGTATTGATTTTGTAATATTGTAATATTGATTTTATTGTAATATCATAATGGACAGAGAGACTATTTTGGGTTTGAGTGTTAGTGCTCTAAGGGATGAATTGACGAGGTTGGGATTGAGTGTACAAGGACTTAAGCAGGACTTAAGGGGAAGACTTTTAGGGCATTACGAACTGGATTTTGTTGACGCTAGGGTCGACGCGGATGATGTCGCCAGTTCAGTCGGTTCTGTTGTAGGTGATGCTGTCGGTGCTACTGTCAGTGATGGGAGGATAATTCCTACACAGAAGAGTATGTACACACTTAAGGATGTAGATGATAGTCTTTCGACGTTTAGCGGAACGAATTCACCTGACATTAATCAGTGGATTACGGAGTTCGAGGAAATGGCGGAGATAGTTCAGTGGACCTCGCTCCAAATGTTTGTGTACGCAAGGCAATTATTAGTTGGTGCTGCTAAAATGTACGTGAAGAGCCTCAGTGGCGTTAAAGATTGGCCAGCGTTAAGAAGATGTTTGCAGAAGGAGTTCGGTGTTTGTTTTTCATCGGCCGAAGTTCATAGACAATTGCGTAGTAGAAGATTAACTAGGAGTGAGACGATGCTAGAATATTTGTACAGTCTTATGGAACTGGGCAAGCGAATAGAGTTGGACGAGAAGAGCATCGTGGAATATTTTATTGATGGAATTCCAGATTCCAAATTTAATAAATCGGTTTTATACCAGGCTGATAACATCGGTGAACTTAAACGACAGATTCGGATTTACGAGAAGATAAGACTCAATCCTCGGTCATCAAACAGGGGAAATGAGTTAGGTGCGACTGAGGCGAAGGGTGAAGCGGAGAAGTCGGAAGCGACTAAATCTGATAGAAGATGTTTTAAATGCGGCGCTACGACACATTTTGCGAAGGAATGTCCGGAGAGACAGGTGAAGTGTTTTAAATGCCAGAAATTTGGACATCGTTCTTTCGAATGCCAAGCTAGGGAATCAGCGACAGGGGTCGTTAAGAAGGAGCATGGCCAAGCGAACATGGTTCGCAAAGGTCCGAACTTGATTTTTAAGGATGTTACGATTAAAGGCAGAACGTTCCAAGCTTTGATTGATACCGGATGCGACGTATGCATTATGAGCAACGATATGTTGGAGATTTTAGGCGATGTCGAACTCATTCCCGAGAAGGTGAAGTTGTATGGAATCAACGACAATGTAATCGTGACTATTGGTCGTTTTGAGGCGACAGTGAATATTGATGATTTGAAATTTGATGTGATATTTTACGTTGTTAGGGAGGGTGACACTATTCACTCCGTAATGATTGGTAATAGTTTGATGGCGATGGCAGAGGTGACGATTCGATATGGTGTGGCGATTTTTAGGAAGCCGCCTGATGAAACTATGTTGCTGAATGAAGTTGAGAGTAGTAGTACGAACAAGGTGCAATATATACCGAAAGTGGAGGTAAATCAGGGGCACTTAGTGGATGAATATACGGATAAGGCAGTGGAGATGATTGAGGAATGTAAACCACGGACAAATTTCGTGAGTCCAGTGAAGGCGAATGATGAAGTACCGGTTAGCCAACAACCAGACCAGCGCATAATTAATGCGCAGGAAAATGATGATTTAGCCAAGGCGATGAGAGTTATTTTGGAATATGGTGATTGCGAGGATTTTTATATGAGGAATGGTGTTTTATTTAAAGATCCCGTTAAGGAACTTTTAGTGGTACCAGTCCAGATGGCAGAAGAGGTTATTAAGCTAACGCACAACCAGGGTCACTATGGTATTGAAAGGACCCAGGAAATAGTAGGAAAGCAGTATCACATATGGAGATTAGCGGAAAAGGTATTGAAGGTGGTTGAAAATTGTGTGGAGTGTATCATCACTGATGCAGATATGGACGTGAAAAAGGGGTTGCTTGATCCGATTAATGAGGAGGAAGTTCCGTTTGAGAAATTCGTATGGCACTATCTAACGAAATCAACGGATATGGAATCGGTAAATGACTGTTTAGAAGTGCGATCTGAGATGAAAACAGATGTTCTGTGTGGTAATGGCCGAGTGGAGCGGAGAGACAAAATAATAGTACCAATATTATTGACTGGTGTAGAGATGAAGTTAACAGACTATCCCGATTTGCGAGAAATATTTGAAGTTGAAACTGTAAATCATTTGAAGAATGATCCGGATGATGAGCGTGCGATGGCAAGGTGTAAAATGAGATTAGGATGGTTGGGGACCACTAAGTTCCAACCTCGGTTGTTCAGTTTGTGCAGAGATGGCAATCCGGGCCGTATTGCTGTCAGGAGGGCCGGTTGTAGGATATCAATCGTGGTCGGCTACGACTGACACATAGGGAGAACGGACGGAATGGTAAAGGGACAATGACAATGAAACAGACAGCAGACAGTGTATGATAGTTTTAGTATTAAGTGAGTCGATAAGAAGCCATGGAGGCTGTAAGAGACTTTTAATAGTTCTAAGTAAACATTTATAGTGATAAGTTGAAGTTAGGTCTACTTTAATTGAAATAAGTGAATAAAAGTTATATTATAATGAATTAAAATAATAGAAGCGTGTGTTTTAATCCTACACACACAAAAACAATTGCAAAGTTTTACAGTTCATATCGTCAGCTTAAATGCAAACGGACGTAACTATACAAAAATTCTAAATTTGATTGATCCTTTTTACCAAACTACATGCTCACACAAATTTTTAGACCCCTGCGACAAAAAATGACAACATTATTAAAGAAATTCAAACGGACGTTTGACTTTATTAACATTGATTTAAATAAAAGTGTAGTTACATCCGTTTGCATTTAAGGTGACGATATGTACACAGAGAAAACAGATTCGTAGTAGCAACCGAATTTGTTGCCAATCGAATGATTCTACCTCAGTGATCGAATTTACAGTTGTGGCTACACAATTTTAGAAGGGTTAACAAAAGTTTGGTTGCATCAACCGAAATTCTTCTTCATCAATTGACTTTCTGTTGATAGAACCGAAAAATTCGATTGACAACATAAGTATTCCGTTGCTACTACGATTCTTTTTCTCTGTGTACATATGTGAGTGAGGAAGAAAAATGAAAATGTGTAAACAAACGATAACAATGTTTTACAGTAGAAAAGCTTTGAACAATTTAAAAAAATAGTGGCTTCCACTTGCGTTTTTGTTGGAAAGACATACTGTCTGGCATTAAAAGTTTATGACAGAGATTGCCAAAAAATGCCCAAATTACACAAAAAATAATACAAAAAAGGACAAAATGCTTTCATTTATAATGCAGCACAAAACCACCCACATTCAGGGAAATGACAAAAATGTTGTTAAACGAAATTGAGGGGACCAGATTAGTATTGAAAATTAACTATATTGGCAATAGTACCATACTAAAATTAATCTAGAACTTAACTCTACAGATTAATGAACTAGAACACAAATATTTTGTTTTAATGTGGAAAGTGAAATCAGATTAAAGGGTATTAACTTCCCTTAATATTTAGTTTGAGTATCCTGGTCACCTTCTTCTCAATTTTAGATTCTGCAAAAATATTTTTGTTTTTAAAAATATAATTGCAAACTACAAACCAAAAAATTATCAAATTAAAAATAGACCCTGAGGTTGTTTAGGGAATTAGTGTTTAGTAATTAGTGTTGACAAGTGTAAAAACTAAAATTTGGTCTGTCCAGTAACAAAACAAAAAACTATTACGAATTAACACAAATTACACTATGTTACACCAACGATGTGCAGGGGATCTCATACAATTATTCCGTTTTTTTGAAATCCATAGAGTTCGGAAATACTTATAGCTTTTCTCGATCACTTCGTTTAGTACTATTTTTATTAAACAAATGTTGTGTTCTTAAAGTTACAACTTCAAAAAATCATAAGTATGTTGTTTTGAAATTGGTTTTAAAATTATTTCTTTTATGTAAAAAATATATGTTTAGTTTTTCAAACAGAAACCTTTTGAAAATCGGTTGGAAAATGGCCGAGTTACGGTCGTTTAAGTTTAGAGAAATGCAACTCTTTAAACAAATTTTTATTCTCTTTACGCTCTAACTGGATCCTGAGACAGTGGAATATTCATTTCGTATTTGATTGAAAAAGCATATTAAACTGGCTTTCCAAAACATGTAACAAAATAAAAATTAATAAAAAAATTAATCAGTCAGCTTATTTCTGTGATAACATCTTTTCGTCTTTTTCATTTTTTTCATACAAATGCTTGCGATTTCTTTTTTTTAAAGAGAACATAGCTGACAGTATTTAGTTGGGGAGCATCCTGAATTTAAAGTTCCGTATGTCATTCATTTTCCAAACGATTTTGATAATTTTAAAATTTATTTCAAAAGAATATATCGTTACCTTAATATAAAAAGGCCCTAAATCGTGTTTTTTTGTAAGCCTAGATTTTCCTTTTTTTGATAAATGGTCCACTCATATATAATAATTAGCCAAAATAATGTCCACTTAAAAAAACAAGAGTTAGGGCCTTTCTATATATAGTTTTCTATGAAATTTCACTAAAATTTCACTAAAACTATAAGTAAAAGAAACACTTTCATTCCCTTTGGCGGTGTGGTTTTTTTGTTGTTGCCGAATTTTGGCACTTGTCTCAGCTCACAAAACTTTTAATAATGAGATGAACGTGAGAGTTTTATAACATGTTTTGTCTTCTTTAGATTTTTATCAATGGGATCACAATTGAAACATGATGATGGCATGAAGCTTAAAGCCAAAGAACAAGAACTGGATTAGTCATGCAGGATTATGTTTCGAAATTTAAATTTGTTAAGGGCAGTCTCACTTGACAAATAGTAGGAGTATTGCATTAAAAATGCAATGAAATTTAAATCATATTTTCATAAATGGGTCTAGAACCTTTGACATATCTAGTTTGTCTCTACTAATTATTGTACTTTATTTTTTATATACACAAATACTTATTACCACTTATTACCGATTGTTTACTATCCACTTCCCTTAAGTATACTTGATAATGTCCACCTGTTTAACTCCAAATATAAACTATACCAAACACTCACTTTCCAAATTGTTTAATATGTATGTATATACCATGATAATTTACATTAAATTACATTTCAATTATATCAAATTCAATTGAATGAACTGAATATTTACCAACATTCTAGCAAGCGGAAATGTTGCTAGGATGTGCTCAAACCCAGAAAATAATGTAGGAATGAAATTTAAAGAAAATTGTATTAAGGGCATCGTTTTATAAAACTAAAAGTTTTGAATAGAAACAAATTTGTATGAAAAATACTGGGAAAAGGTTTGAATCTCGAATATTTTCCATACACATTTTTTCAAAAGTTTCATTCCAAATTATATTTGAATTATTGAACAAGTTTAAAATACTTATGTAGTAGTATTTGGTTTAAATCAGCATTAAGTGATAAGTTTTGCTGGGTTTTATCAGGATTTTTCGTTTCTTTTATTTTTCATCTTTTATACGACTGCATGCAATCCTTCCTTTACAGCATACACACATATCTGTTAACTGTCTAGAGAATATTATTCAACAATTGATTTTTATACAAGAGTGCAAAAAAAGAAATATGTACCAAGTTATCTTACTATTTATTATTTCTTCATGCTCTCCATACTTATCGTTTCCAAACTAAGGACTCAACAGGAGTTGCAAAATATACAAAAGTTTCTAACAAATTTGTGCTGTTGAGAATGTTTCAGGACACATGTCTCAGTATTCGTATAAGTAAATAACATGTGGGGATTTGAATCACTTTATGAGGTTTTTTTATACTGGAATAAACTGCAAAGCGGAAGTTTAATAAAAACTTATATTCATGAAAATTGTATTATTGTATTATGAAACATATATATTTATAAATTTATTAAACAATATTCACAATAACTATTAGAATATTCTACGGATTTTTATTTTTTTACATTTTTAGAATTATAATGCCAATAATTAAACACATAATAAATTTAAGTCCAAAAATTTAAAAAAATTCGGTATTGATTTTGCTTTATTAATTAACGTATGATTTTAAACAAAGTTAAACCTTTGGTAAAAATTTAAATTAAACATCATCAAATTGTTGTTCTCATTTGTGCAAGGATATTTTGTTAAAAAACATTTTTATGAACTCTTTGTACAATCTAATTTACATTTTATAAATTTTAGTTATTTCACAGAAAAAATTATATTTCAATTCAAACATTTATCCCATATTGAACTGGTTTCAATTATTTCATAATTAAATCAAGTATTCATTTGCTCAAAAACAAAATTTTCTGATATTTTCTATTGAATTTTGAGTTTTGAATTTGATTATTTTGACAATTGAATATACAATATTCGTTATTGGTTGAATTTCAAATACAAAAATTATTGAATAGATAATTTTTGTAATTGAAAAAACAAAAAATAACAAAAATGTGTTTTCAATTACGAAAATTATCTATTTAATAATTTTTGTATTTGAAATTCATCCAGTAACGAAAATTCTATATTCAATTGTCAAAATAATCAAATTCAAAACTCAAAATTCAATAGAAAATATCAAGAAATTTTGTTTTTGAGCAAATGAATACTTGATTTAATTATAAAATAATTGAAACCAGTTTAATATGTGACAAATATTTGAATTGAAACGGTTTAAGAAATAGTTTTTTCTGTGTTCATAGTGTCTAACTTTCAATAGACAACCGCAAATGAATTTAAAATAAATTAAAATTCTGAACATAACATAAACTAGAACTGAACTAGAACTAAACTAGAACTGAACTAGAACTGAACTAGAACTGAACTAGAACTAGAACTGAACTAGAACTGAACTAGAACTGAACTAGAACTGAACTAGAACTGAACTAGAACTGAACTACAACTGAACTACAACTGAACTACAACTGAACTAGAACTGAACTAGAACTGAACTAGAACTGAACTAGAACTGAACTAGAACTGAACTAGAACTGAACTAGAACTGAACTAGAACTGAACTAGAACTGAACTAGAACTGAACTAGAACTGAACTAGAACTGAACTAGAACTGAACTAGAACTGAACTAGAACTGAACTAGAACTGAACTAGAACTGAACTAGAACTGAACTAGAACTGAACTAGAACTGAACTAGAACTGAACTAGAACTGAACTAGAACTGAACTAGAACTGAACTAGAACTGAACTAGAACTGAACTAGAACTGAACTAGAACTGAACTAGAACTGAACTAGAACTGAACTAGAACTGAACTAGAACTGAACTACAACTGAACTACAACTGAACTAGAACTGAACTAGAACTGAACTAGAACTGAACTAGAACTGAACTAGAACTGAACTAGAACTGAACTAGAACTGAACTAGAACTGAACTAGAACTGAACTAGAACTGAACTAGAACTGAACTAGAACTGAACTAGAACTGAACTAGAACTAGAACTGAACTAGAACTGAACTAGAACTGAACTAGAACTGAACTAGAACTGAACTAGAACTGAACTACAACTGAACTACAACTGAACTAGAACTGAACTAGAACTGAACTAGAACTGAACTAGAACTGAACTAGAACTGAACTAGAACTGAACTAGAACTGAACTAGAACTGAACTAGAACTGAACTAGAACTGAACTAGAACTGAACTAGAACTGAACTAGAACTGAACTAGAACTGAACTAGAACTGAACTAGAACTGAACTAGAACTGAACTAGAACTGAACTAGAACTGAACTAGAACTGAACTAGAACTGAACTAGAACTGAACTAGAACTGAACTAGAACTGAACTAGAACTGAACTAGAACTGAACTAGAACTGAACTACAACTGAACTAGAACTGAACTAGAACTGAACTAGAACTGAACTAGAACTGAACTAGAACTGAACTACAACTGAACTACAACTGAACTAGAACTGAACTAGAACTGAACTAGAACTGAACTAGAACTGAACTAGAACTGAACTAGAACTGAACTAGAACTGAACTAGAACTGAACTAGAACTGAACTAGAACTGAACTAGAACTGAACTAGAACTGAACTAGAACTAGAACTGAACTAGAACTGAACTAGAACTGAACTAGAACTGAACTAGAACTGAACTAGAACTGAACTACAACTGAACTACAACTGAACTACAACTGAACTAGAACTGAACTAGAACTGAACTAGAACTGAACTAGAACTGAACTAGAACTGAACTAGAACTGAACTAGAACTGAACTAGAACTGAACTAGAACTGAACTAGAACTGAACTAGAACTGAACTAGAACTGAACTAGAACTGAACTAGAACTGAACTAGAACTGAACTAGAACTGAACTAGAACTGAACTAGAACTGAACTAGAACTGAACTAGAACTGAACTAGAACTGAACTAGAACTGAACTAGAACTGAACTAGAACTGAACTAGAACTGAACTAGAACTGAACTAGAACTGAACTAGAACTGAACTAGAACTGAACTAGAACTGAACTAGAACTGAACTAGAACTGAACTAGAACTGAACTAGAACTGAACTAGAACTGAACTAGAACTGAACTAGAACTGAACTAGAACTGAACTACAACTGAACTACAACTGAACTAGAACTGAACTAGAACTGAACTAGAACTGAACTAGAACTGAACTAGAACTGAACTAGAACTGAACTAGAACTGAACTAGAACTGAACTAGAACTGAACTAGAACTGAACTAGAACTGAACTAGAACTGAACTAGAACTGAACTAGAACTGAACTAGAACTGAACTAGAACTGAACTAGAACTGAACTAGAACTGAACTAGAACTGAACTAGAACTGAACTAGAACTGAACTAGAACTGAACTAGAACTGAACTAGAACTGAACTAGAACTGAACTAGAACTGAACTAGAACTGAACTACAACTGAACTACAACTGAACTAGAACTGAACTAGAACTGAACTAGAACTGAACTAGAACTGAACTAGAACTGAACTAGAACTGAACTAGAACTGAACTAGAACTGAACTAGAACTGAACTAGAACTGAACTAGAACTGAACTAGAACTGAACTAGAACTGAACTAGAACTGAACTAGAACTGAACTAGAACTGAACTAGAACTGAACTAGAACTGAACTAGAACTGAACTAGAACTAGCTAGAGTAGCTGTAATGAAATATATACTATGTTCTAGTCCTTAATGGATTGTTCTATATCTATGCCAAGTACTGAAGAGTATGACTGGTATTTTCAAATTTGTTTTATAAAAAAAAGTAGAGTAGTACTTATTTAAGTGTGTTATAAAAAATGATAGAGAAGAAAAAGAAAATTTACTTAAATAAGATTTACTTATAAATTAATGTAGGTTAAGAATATCATAAAAACAACAGAATAGTACAAAAAAAAACAAAAAGAAAATTTTGAAATACAACTTAAAGTCAACTACTATGACAAGATATTTAAAAACAAATGAGATAAGAGAAAGAAACAACAAAATAATTTTTACCTTATATATATTTTTAATAATAAAAGGAACAATTCAAAATAGTTGTTACAAGTTTCAAGGGAGCTTCGTTAACTTTTGACTATAATTTAAATAAAGTAGTGGATGGAACTTAACTTGAGAAGAACACAAAACCAAAATCTATAAAACTGTGCTTAGTAGTAGTGATGTCTTCTAAATAACAACTGAGATTTGGATTAGAAAATACTTTTCCGAGGCCATGAATGATTCAAACTGAAGACTTTGTAATATTGATTTCTTCCTTTATAATTCTTTTCAATAAAATACTCAATTTAACAAATTTAAATAGCTCAAAAGTTATGTAATGAAATACTTGCTTCAAATTAGTATGAGTAGTACTGGACGTATGATTAATATTAATTCTGAGGTTGTATTATATAACTATCTGTAACTTATAAAGTACCGAATTAATTTAAAAATTTTAAAAATTCAAAAAATGCTATACCTTCTCCTTTTAATAAATTGAAATAAAATTAATTATTCATCTGTCAACAGTTGGAAATATGCAAACATTCGTATTAAAAACTTCTACAATTTTTTTTAAATTTACGTTCTTTAGTCCTACAACTTCCAAACCACGAAGAGTGAAAACTGATTTTTTGTAATAAAATTATACGGTTGAGCTAGCTTCTTGCATTCATTCAGGCATATGCCATATGTACATTTGGCAAACTGTATGTTGAATGTTCGAAATTTATAACATACACCAACATATTGCTACACATGCAGTTATTTGTATGTCAGAATTAGAAGTCCAGAAAAAGTTGCATACTTTTTTGCGCTTCAATGAATACTAAGAACATATACAAATATACTAGAGTCCACTAAAGTCAACAAATCATCCATAGCATACTCCAGAGATTTATGATGCATATTGAAATTCTGTTATATTTAATACCTGCATTTCTCTAAACACTTGCTTGTTTCTTGTATTAGCCTTCAAACTTTTGCTGCTGTTCCTGGTGAGTGTGTATTTCATTTTTATTTTGGCAGCTGACATATGGTTGAAATAAGTTTATTAGAATATTGAGAGTCTTTATGGCTTCAGGAAGCAAATATTAGCAAACAACATTTAGAACGATAGAGCCGAAAATATAAGGAAATAACATTTTTAATACTTCAATTTAATTTTATAATATATGTAATTATATTACGAAAAAGCAATTAAATCCACATGAGGTTGTTAATTAAAATACCAAATAACTCTATAGTAAGCAGTATGTTTAATAATTTAGTCAACTAGACATTAGGCAATAATTAGATATTTACGAATTTTTAAAAAAATAAAATGTATCTTCTTAAACAGATATTAAAATTGATGAATTTTTCAACACTATCTGATTAAAAATCAAAGTGTTAAAGAAAGACAGTCTTATAAATAAAGCATAAAATAAGACATTATACAACACATCGATTTCTGATTAATATAATCTAGGGGTTAGAAACAATTTTATTTTAAATTAAGTCTGAAGTAAAACCAAAACAAAATTTTCTGATTCTGACTTTTTATTGATGCTTTAGAAAATTTTTAAATTTCTTAGGAAAATCTTAATTTTTGTTACAAGTGAATTGGTGAATATATTATTTATGCTTTATATATAAAGGCTGAGTAAGTTTCTGTTAAATTCAGTTAAATTTATTCCAAAATGTTTACAACTACCAAAGTTATAGATAATTTTACAGTATAACCTCTTAATTAATATTAATCATACGTCTAGTATATCGGAAATATATCTTTGGTAATTAAATGTAGCATTTATGGTTTAATTTATGAAAATTTAATAAAATAAAAAGGCTAAATATGTTTTTTTTTTATAAAGACAAATTTACTGAATTAATTTACCAAATCTAAATGAAATAAATCTTTACGAAATACGAAATGTTCAGTAATCTTTTTTTGCATAAAATTTAAGCTCAAAATCTTAAATTTTTTTAATTTTAAAAATTTATAGCAAAATTCAAAAAACAAACCCAAATTATTGAACAGTTTTGTAATTAATTTGAAGAAGCTGAAGTCTTAGCTCTTATGTTGCTTACAAATTATCAAAATCCTAGCATGTTTGCCAAAGATGTTATACATTTTCTGAACGAATTTATAAATTATTATTAATCATACGCCTATGGCCGTAATTTCAACAAACAGATATCAATAAGCGGAGTAAAATTATTTGGTAATTTTTACCCGTAAATATTGATTTGAAATTAATGTTAAGTTAGCTCTTAGGTCAATTTATCTGCTGGGTATTTTACCACCATAGATATCTATTTGTTGAAGTTACGAGCATAAGTCCCCCATCCATACTGTGAAACATTTGCTGCAAAACATTTAAGTTTGTTGATGAAAGGGGAAAAATTAATGGAAAAGGGTACTCTCTTTCATGTACATGAAGTTTTTGAGTATGTCATCTACATTTATTTGTTCATATTCGTTCTGTACAGAAATGTCAAAAACTGAAAAGCAAAAACTTCACTGCATGGAGAATTTAAATGTTTCACTGTATGGATCGGGACTTTTTAGGAAGAAATAAGTTTCTGTTTTTTTAAATCATTTTGAAAATGTTTACGATTTTAAACCTTAAATGAAGAAAGATTTAGTACAAAATTAAATAAAAAAATCCTTTCCATTTACTCGATGAAGAAAGAATAAACAAGTTTTACAATTTTTTTTATTATAAATTTAGGATACATATAAAAAGTGAATGGCCGTTTACTTTTAAATAAGTTTTTATACATTTAGCAACACCATAAAAATTCCATTAAAAAGTATCAAAAAAAATTAATTTGTCTTTACGTTCAACAAACCAATAAAAAATCCTAATATCATCATTAGTTAAATCCAACAATGTATTAGATAAAAGCTTTCTTCATTACTTAATCTCAATTTTTGTTTTAAACTCCACAAATTCCGTACCATAGAAATGTGTTTGCAACACTTCTGTTACTTAAGTGTTGTACACATTTGCTTGTTCCAAATGTGTTTGGAATTCAAATCTATGGTTTTAGAAAGTTATTTTTGCTCACATACTATCTTCCACTCTCATTTGTTCTATTAACATTAGTTTGTTTCATTAATAAAATTGTTGTAATTAATTGCAAATTAAAACCAAATGAACCCTGTTGACACCAAACGTCCCAATACTATGAAAATAATTTGTGAAATGCAATTCCTGTGGAGAATATATGAAATGACAAACATTTCCGTCTACTAATTTCTATTATTTTTGTTTGGTTTTAATTCCTTTTGATTTCAGGTGCAAATGAAATTTCAAGCAATTAAATTTTGTGTAATGTAGACAGAATAAGAAATATCTAATGGCAGTAAAATTAAATTTCATAAAAATTGCAAAGTTCAGACAAGTGGTGAAGAATATTGTCATATGGTAACTGTTCCTTGAATTTTCATATCTTTCTCTTGTCCCTTATCCTTTTTTAACATGTACATATGTATGTAATTAAGAACAACATTTTTCACACTGCAATCTGATTTAAAATAATTTCGTAGAACTGTACGTATGATTAATATTAAATTCGAGACTATGATTTTTAATATCTTTTAATTGTTCAGTAAATCTTACACTTAATAGTTTAGGATATTATTGCCTGTTTCAGTAAATGCGAGCGAACATTTTCTTTAGTATTTTATATTGAAAACAACAAACAAATTTAAAATTTATTCAATTAATTTACTAAAAAATCAATAGGAACAGTTAAGCATAAGCTTGAAATATATTTTAAACAAACGAAGCGTTTTGCTTGTCTGCAGATGCACCTAGATTATGTGGCGGGAATCGAACCCGCAACCCTCAGATAAATAAGCCAGTACTCTATCATCTAGTATATCGGGACGTATGATTAATATTCATGTAGATGATATATTACATCTGCTGGAAATGTTTAATTAGGAACTATTAATGAACTTAGAGTATGGCTGTTTTTCCGTTCATAAGCACAACCAAATTATTGTTTCTTTTATGAATTTGAAGGAATTTACATAGCTAAGAATTCAGTTTTTTTTAATTCATAGGATTCGCCGAAAAAAATTCCAACATTTCATAATTTTAAAACAATTTCTTATATATTATTCATCTCTCCATATTTGCAAATGTTCAAAAATGCCTGTAAAAAAATATTATTCGTTTTGTATATGGCAACGGAATTTATTTACAAAACTTATGCACTAAGAGTAATGTAACAAATCCTCGAATAAATATGGCTGGTCTAGTAATGTCATGTAGGTAAAGTGAAGCTATAAACTAAATAAAGCAGAACTTAACTTAAAGGAATGGAATCTATAAGTCAGAAATATTCACATATATTATTTAAAACTAAAAATATTATTTGAATTCTCAGGTTTAGGATTTGAAGAAACATTGGACTCCTTTAAATCCCAGCTGCTTTCTGTTTGTTATAAAGTATATAACACTAGAATATTGCCCTTACACATTCCAATGCAATTACAGACAGCATTGCAATATTTTTTGTTTTTGTTATTTATGGTAATTCATGGGGCATACAAAACTATATATTTGTTAGGTTTTTGTACCAGTTTTTCTTGTCTTTATGTGAAAAAAGACATATTTTGCAATTTTTTAAACTCAAATAAGTTTTAAGTACATAAACGCGGATATTCCACATATTTATATTTTGAAGATAAATTGTTTGGAATGACTTTATATGAATCACTAAAAGCAAAAATATATTAAATTTAAATTTTTTTATGAAAATTTATTATTTAAGACCGTTTGCATCATCATTTAAATTGTCACGTGTGCATCAACTGTTACAATTTTTTAGAAAAACAATTAAAAATATCCGACGCGCATCTTCACGTCACCTAGTGCAGAATGTTCAATGTGACATGATATGTGTGGCATATAGCCAATGATATACAATAGAGTGTCCCTTAGAATTAAATTTTTTTGAAATGTTTCAACGGTACCCACTGAAAACTTTAGTAATGACCTAAGATACCACCAAAAAATTGTTTAGCTTGTTCTAAGAAGTGCAATTTCGGTTTAGTTTTGAGGTGCCTTTACAAGGGTAATATAAAGCATTTTTTCAGTTTTTTTTAAATACTTGCCATAAAATAATTACTTTTGCAATTTAATTTAAAATAGTCGAAATATATACGTATGTATATTTTGAGAAATATTAAAACAAAAGTTTATTCTTAGTTAAAATATATTGATATTTACTTGTGTATGAGTTTTTGTCTTCACAGGATACACTTAACCTATTCGCAGGTATAACCAAACAAAATATTGTTTTTAACGCCAGTTTCAAAACTCCAATTTCAAATTTTTAAAAATATTGTTAAACAAATTTCAGAATTTTTTGATCATCACATGGGGATTTATTGACAACATAATAGGAAATAAAAATGTGAAAAAAGTATGTCAATACCTGCTGTAGGTTTTCCGTACCTGCGATTTAACTATTGCGATTTTCGAGAATAACTAATTTGTTGGCCATATTTTGGCGAATGAGCCGAATTTTCTTAATTAAAATCTGTTAAGAATATTATAGTCCAGGTAATTTTAAATATACTATGAAAGTTTTACTATAATCGGAAAACACTAAGCCTTAAATCTTGAGGGTTAAAAGTAAAATTTTTCAATATTTGGAATTTGGGGCCGATTTTGATGAAACTTAAGAAAAATATAAAATGAACTCTAGTATTTACAACAGCTCAAACATTTTTTGGTGGTATTTAAGGTCATTACGAAAGTTGTCAGCGGGTACCGTTTCAACATTTCAAACAATTCAATTCTAAGGGACACTCTAATATGCAATTAATTAATGATAAGAGATTATTGTCCGTCATCCTCTAGGACTTTTTGTAAACGATCTCTGGATCACATGCACAAATTTTCTATAAAATATGTATGCATGTCAATATCTTTGAAAAAGTAATCAAAGTTATCTAGCATACTCTGAATTAAAATTATTTATACGATGTGAACCAAATGTAATAATTTGATTTGTATTGTTTTATTTTGAAATTTTTACAACTACTTATTCGATTTGTATATTTGATTCATTATAAAAGACTAATCTTTTAGCTTTCATATTTTGTTTTTATTTTAAAAATTCCTTTAGAATTACGGTAGTTCTGTTCAATTTACTTTACAAACCTCTGAATTAATATTAATCATACGTCTTAGATTTATAACATTCATAAAGATAATTTAAGTAATATTTAGCATAAATTAAAACTAGAGTATTTTGTTATTATTTCATTAAAAGTAGGAAACTAAAAAATAAATTCAAAATTTTTGAAACTAAATCTGTATTTTTTTTAAATTAAAAAATTTACTACATATTATAATCCTTATAAATTTATAGTGGTCTTCTTAGCCTTCAATGCCATGGTTTGGTCTTGTAAAAACTTTAAAGCGTTATTTTTCAGAAGATTATAGGACAGATTATAAATAGTTCATCAAAAATTGGAATATTTTTAATAAACAAACGATAACAAATAAAATTTTGAAAGTCCAATCAATGCTATCTTTCCAAGTATTATCATATAATGATATTACATTATTGAAACCATTTTAAAATAATTATTTTGAATAACTTTCCTTGAAAATATATTTTTTTTCTTTTTGACATTTTCTTTTAGTATTCATATATGTACAAAGGCTGTATACTGTGAAAAGCATATTTTTAGGCGCATTTATTGGGTTTCCATCAAGAAGCAGTTGAAAGAAGTACTTCAAAAACCTATCTCAAAGCTTGTCATTTTTTTGAGGAATTTTTTTTATTTGAGTTATTTTCTAGTTTCCACTCTATGTTGCTTATTGGTTTTTCAATCAAAAACCAAATGAAGTCAAAGTCAAAAACTATTAGTTTTTGGGTGGCATAAAAAGAAATTTTAAAAAACAACATTTATGTAAACAATTTTCCTTTAATATTCCATTTCTAACCACTGTTTGTTGCAGATTCAACAGAAGCATGTTTACACAAAAGCAGAATGTTGATATTTTTACTTACACACACCAGTAGTTACAGGAATAGTTTGCTACACTTGGAATTTAGTTCACACTATCAAATCAAATTCTTATTCAATACGATGAACAATGAAAACAAAAATACAAACATAATGAAAAAACTATATATACTTTTATCTACCTTGAGATTTTTACTGATATATATAGATGACAGCAGATATTCAACAATATTGTAACAAATTGTGAAGTATACTTGTAGGCTTTTAAACAATTTTTAATAAAATTTTATTTACCTTGAGTTTTTATTGATAAAAATGGGATGATAGCAAAGATGCAACAAAATTATAAAAATATCGGATACTACATGTAGGCATTTAACCAGCGGAAATTCAACAAAATTTTAACAGACTCTGTACTATACTTAAAGGTTTTTAACAAATATTCTGCGCTCTATTAAAACAAAATATTTTTTAAATTATTTTCTCTATTTAGTTTATTTGTATATCTGAGATTATTTTGTATTTTTCATTTTGCGGCCAATTTAATTTTATACTTGCGTTATTTCTAAATTTTAATTGGTAGTATTGGTAAAGTGGATGTTGCGTTTTGAGTGAGCTCAAATCGGTTTACACCAGAAACCATTTCAATTTCCAATGAAATGTTTCTAAAAAAAACATATTTTTTCATAGCATACTTTTAGGTATACAAATGTTTGAATATTTGCTGCCTAGCAATGGTTTCTGTATTTTATCCGCAGTGTATTTAGTGATTATTGCAAACAAAAAATAATGTTTATTTTCAGAGGCCGACATATATTTTTTTACAGAACTAATTTTACGCCAGCACTAAAAATATTTGAGAGGTTTGGTTGCTGCTGTAAAAACTGTCAACAAGGCATGAAATTAAATTTGTTCATTTGAGTTTTTTATTAGATTTTTGAACTGGCCATACGAATTAGTGGCAAAAAAAGTTAAAATATGAAGTAGTGCGGAATTGTGTCACTTGGAAAATTAATAATTTCAGCAATTATTTTCATATAGATATGAAAATATCTATGACTATTGTAACTAAATTTAGTAAAAAACTAAAATTCTTTGCTTGAACCTATTTCTCAGACAAAATATGTTCAAAATTAAGTTAATAATATAAATTTGAGAGGCTTATGAAATTACTTGATTTCAGAAGATTGGTACATTAGGTTTTTAAAATTTTTCAAAATATTACCAAAATTATTTCATATTAAAATAATGTAAGATTTAATTTCTCTAATAATAAATCACATTTTCTGATATATTTCAAAAATGTTGCTGTAGAATTTTATTGATATATAAATGTTGCTAGTCTTTTTTAAACAAACATTACTGTTTAAATTTATATTTGTTCAGAAAATCTAAAATCTATGTTGTGTTTGTACAACATCAGCAATTAGCTGCAATTTATTTCATTAGTTCACCTAGTTTATTTCAGATTTAATAATTTTGCTTGTTTTTTATTTGTATCACGTTTCTATAGCTCCTTCAATTTATATAATTACCACTATAAATATTGTATTATTTTTAATTTTCATTTTACTAGGTTTACTACACTTGACTCTATCTTGTCTGTATGTTGTTATTTATTTGTGCATCATTTACCATATAATCTCCACAGAGAATTTAAAGAGCAGCCACATTAGTAAAATGAAAAAACCAGAATTCAAGAAAAACTGTTAAAAACCATAAAAACTTTCATTTTTCTTGCATCGTTACCATGATGCCATAGAAAATCGTACATTGCTTTCAATCAGCCCATTGACCAGCATTTATTTTTGCTGTCTTTCTTGTTTTTCTTCAGTTTCAGACTCATCTTTCAATTTGATAACTGGTTTTTTCTTGCAATTTCATTGCATTTCTTCTGCAACATTTGACAATGAAATGTTAATGTGCTCTGCCATTTGTTTAAAATTTATGGGCAAATGTTTAATAATAACGATGATGCGGTTGATGTTTAAGCCATAAATGGTTTTAAATTTTTTTTATTTCTTATGCGACGTTTGTCTGTCATTAAGATGATTTCTATAGATTATTTATTATGGAAAAAGTGCAGCTACAAATTAACATTTTTTAAAATCGTTTAGCAAAGAAACGGAATTGTTGAGGCAACATGACAGCTTTATTAAAAAGCAAATAAATTTATATTTTAAAGCAAAGAAATGTTAAATGGTGATTACATTTTTAACACATTTCTTATCAAATGTATGAAAAATGAAAATAAATAAATTTTCTCAAAAAAGTCAATAAAACACTTTTTATTTGCAACATAACAAAATTTAACAAATAAAACTTTTATCATGTAATTAAAAAGTAAAACTAATATTAACAAAAAAAAATTTTTGTTGAAAAATTATCAAAAAATTATCTTGCAACATGACAATTTTATGCCAATTATTGTTCAAATATAATCTCTAAAGCCATATTTATACATATAAACTAATTTTTATAACAAAATGCTGCTAAGAGTAAGTACTTGCAACATAGCGACTTGTTGTAAAAATTTCTGATAAACAAAATTATATGATTTTCCAAAGATAAACAATTTATTTTTAAAAGAAAAAAATTTGTTGCAAAATAATTTTGTTCTTGCAACATGCTACATTTTGATTAAAAATTTAATAAAATTTAAAAAAAAAATTATACCAGAAATATCAATAGACCCATAATTGTACCTAAAATCGCGATTTAACTTAAATGAAGTGTATACTTGCAACATAAAGAATGTATTTAAAAATCCATAAAAAGTTTGTATAAAATGATATAGAATACCAATTATACCATTTTCTGCTTGAAATAGTTGTGCTTCAACATAATTTTGTTCTTGCCACATAATTTTGTTTAGCTAAAACGACTTTATAAATTCAAGTTTAAGTGCAATATGAATAAAAACCCTACTATTAATGGTAAGAATTCAATTTTCATACGTGCAACACAAAGATTTGTTTATAAAAAGTAGTTAAAACTCATTTATACTCGTTTTATAGCTAAAAGTAATATATTTTTGGGGAAAAAAATAATGTTGCAACATAATATTGTTCTTGCCACATTTCGATTTTGAGGTAAAAATTCAAATATTCTTACAATATAAGCAGAAAAACTTATTTGTGGTAATAAAATTTGGACAAAAATTCAGTATTAGTACTTGCAACATAATTAAATTTTATAAAAAAATCAACATTTTTTTTCCAATTTTTTAACTAAAATTAAAAAAAAAAATGTTCTCCAAACATTTTTTTTAATATTTTTCTTAAAGTATACTTTGTGCCGAATACAGATTCGGCACAGCCGAATTAGCGCTCTTGTTTGTTCAAAATTGCCCAAAGAGCTTAAAAAACTTTATTATTTGTTACAGAACCCTTTCTTATTTTGTCTTATTTGCATATTATAGTGTTTACTTGTGAAAATAAATTGTTGCAACCTATTATTTTTACTTGCAACATGCTAATTTTGTTTCTTATTCTTATAAAAGATCAGTATTTGCCATAGACTACAATAAAAACTACAATAATATTTTAAACTTGCAACATAAAGAATTTCAATCAAACAGCCTAGTATCCTAATATTTTATCACGCATTTAAGTTTCCTTTACCCAAAATAAACGGATTTTCTTAATAGACAAACATAATGAAATAATGTAATAAGAGATGTAGTTGCAGCATACAGTTTTTGCTTGATATATTAATATGTTGGTGGAGAATGTGTTAAAAGCAAAAGCTGTTTTAAAATCAACGTAAAGTATGAGTTGAATATATATGTATGTGATTTAGCAAGGTTCTTCATACATATTTAATACAACTTTTCTAATAGCTTTTCTTAAGAAAACATGACTTTCATTGTATAAAAAATCAATGTTACCATTACTTTATGCACATTTGATTTATATCAGTTTGTTAAAATCATCAGCCATATCAGCAAAATTACCAGCAACAACTTTTCTAATTGCCACTAGTAACTTTATGTTGGAAGTTTATGTTCAAGGTAAAATAAGTAAAAATATATAGCAACTTCATACCAACTATTTTGAAGTAAACGCATACAGATTTTATTTAATACACACCAGATTGAAAAGAAAAAACATGCAATAGAAATGCCGGTTGTTAAGTTTGTTTTGCTAATATTATTCTCCACTCATTTCAGTTTTATTAACATTGCTGTTGAATGTTTAAAAACACATTACCAAACTACACCATACAATAACACTCCCAAAAACCACAACCACTTTGTAAAGACAAAAAATCTCTTACAGTATATTTGTAAGACTTGTTTTTCTTTATACATAAATTTTAAGAGAGTTGAAGGCAGTGAGAAAAGTTCGTCTGTAAGTTGGTCTTTGCAGCCATACTTCAAAGACCATTTTGTCACAATACATGTCAAGTTGTGGTAGGACAAGAGTGTAAACTAGAAAACAAGTGCAAACTACAAACACAAGAACATGAACATACTGACTTACACACCAACATTTAATAGGCAAAAAATATAAAAGGAAACCAAATCATAGACACACGTACAAATATAGAAACTAATTTGTTACAAAAACGTACAAAAGAACGATTTCTAAAAGTATTTTAAAACAAGTAAAATACAACAAAATACAACAAAAAACAACATTGTCAACATGAGTTAACAAAAACATTATCGTTGACAATACAAATTATGTAAAAGCAAAAGTACAATTGAAACAAGTGTTCTTTAAAAATTATTCACGCAGGTCTCTTTTAGAATTACTCTCACGGTGATTTTTAATTTGGAAACGTCTCTGTGTATGAATTAATGTTTAAAATGTTTATGTTGCTAGTAAAAAATTGTGTTGCGGAAACATTTCTTTGTATTTCTCCGGCATACTCTCGTGGCTAGGTATATTTGAGAAATATTTTGTTGCCGATACATTTCTTTGCATTATAACATGTTTTATTATATTTTCTGATGAAAGCATCAATAGCATTCAGACATAATGGCTAAAATGCTCTTGTAGCAAGTTAAAATTGTCTGGCCGAAACATTTATTTGCAATACAACATGTTGTATAACATGATTCGATGCAAACATGCATTTGATTTTAACATAAAGTCAAAAATATACATGTTGCAAGTTGAAGATGTTGGTGCAGCATCATATTTTTGAAAGTCTACATGATGTTAACTAATGTGAAAATATACTACAAAATACTATGTTGCAAGTATTACTTCTATATTTTGTTAAATGTTGCAAGTTTTTAAAGTCTGCTTCTGAAGGTTTTGTTTGCAATTTAACATAACCAATTTGATTTTAGTCTTGATATAAATTTATTTTATCAATTTTATGTTGCAAGGACTTCTAAATTATTTTTGCACATGTTGCAAGTTTAAAAAATTATGTTTTTGATTTACATATTATGATATACTACTGTGAACTTAAATTTCATTCAAGTTGAACAGATAATTTGGAATGTTGCAAGTAAAAAAAATATGTTGCAATAACAAATTTAAGCATTTTCGTTTTCTAAAATCTAGTTTAATGTTAACTAATAAGTAATATAAATATTAAATAATAAAAAGTAAGTAAATTTGTTAAGAATTCTTATGTTGCAAGTGTACAAATTTTGTGGCCAATATATTTCATTGCCATAATATATGTTGCCTTATATTTTTCTATATTTTTTTCAAATCAATAGCTATTATTATTCATGTGGCAAGAATAACATATGTTGCAGCAATATATTTTTACTAGTTTTTGTTCATAAAAACAATTTATAAATGTATTTGCGATGATTTCAAATAGTTTTAGGGCTCTGTTATGTATTTTGGATGTTGCAAGTTTAAATAATGTGTTTTAGAAATATTTGTTGTTCTTAGAATACTAAATATGTGAAATTTTGTGTAATTTTATGATAATTTTGAGAAGCATAAATATTTTCTAGATTTCATATGTTGCAAGTTCAGAATTGGCTATTTCAACTAGTTCCATAAAATTTAGTTTGATTCATATTATTAATAACGATGTGAGAAATTTCTACAATTTGTTATTAAAATTTTTATAATTTCTGTATGTGGCAAGTTGCAAATTCTATAAAATTTTATATGTTAAGGTTTTATTAAAGTTTTAACTACAATTTCTAGTAAATTTAACAAGTTGCATGTTAAGAAATTATGTTACAAGTTAAACTTTTTGTACCATTAATATTTTATTAAAATTTTAGAAATTATGTTGCAAGTTAAAATATTTCTACTTTTAATATTTTATAATAATTTTGTCTACAATTTCTAGTAAATTTAACTTGTTGCAAGTTCGGAAATTATGTTGCATGTTAAAATTTTTTGTACCATTAATATTTTATTAAAATTTTTCCATAATTTCATGCAAATTTAACATGTGGCAAGTTTAGAAATTATGTTGCAAGTTTAAATTTTTATATCATTAATCTTTTAATAAGGTTTTATTATAATATTGTACAATTTCTTGTAAATTTAACATGTTGCAAGTTAAGAAATTATGTTGCAAGTTAAAATTTTTGCACCATTAATATTTTATTAAGAATTTATAAAAAGTTTGTGTACAATTTCTTGTAAATTTAACATGTTGCAAGTTTAGAAATTATGTTGCAAGTTAAAATTTTTGTTCCTTTAATATTTTAATAAAATTTTGTATACAATTTATTGTAAATTTGATATGTTGCAAGTTTTGAAATTATGTTGCAAGTTCAAATTTTTGCACCATTACTATCTTATAAAAATTTTGTCTACAATTTCTTGTAAATTTTATATGTTGCAAGTTTAGAAATTGTGTTGCAAGTTAAAATTTTTGTATCATCAATATTTTATTAAGGTTTTATTAAAATTTTGTCTTCAATGTCTTGTAATTTTTACATGTTGCAAGTTTAAAAATAGTTTTCCATAAGGTTTTTTAAAATAAATCTTGTGTAGAATTTAAATTCTTTAACTTTTTTTTTACAATTTAAGGTAAAAATCTTGTATAGTTTAAACTTTTTCCTTTTAATTTGTTTTAAGTTTGTTTTATAAAAATTAAATTTTTTTAAGAAAATTTCTTAAACATTTTGTCATTATTAAATTATATTTTATTAACAGCTTATTGTGGCAACCAAATTGTATTCCCATTAATATACAAAATTCATTCATTACACTCCTAAAATCCTTCACAACATAAAGGCCCTCTAACACAATTTCCATAAAATCTTTAACTGCCTAAGTATAATTTATTTACTCTTTGTAAGAGTTAAACTCACCACACTCTGAGCATGACGAAAACTTGATTCGCCTCAATGAGTTTGTGTTTGATTTTGAGTTGTGATGATTGTTGTTACAATTTTTCACTGGTAATGGTGGTGATACTGAGTTGGTTGAAACAAATCAAAGAAAAAGCAGAAGCAAAAGCAAAAGCAAAGATATCTACAACACACACTCACTTACCATACCAACGCTATTTAAAATCCAGTTAAATGTGCATGCTTGTGGCATGCAATCGCATGTGATTTTACCATTTGATGCTGTATGACTTAAAACTTTTCATTTCAGTTGCAATTTGGCGCTTGACGCGTAACGATTGGTGTAACGGTTGAAAGCAGTGCTAAATTAAAATAAAGTGTTTTTTCTGAAATAAATAAAAAGAGTAGAAGGAAAATATTTAAATCAAATTAAAAGAAGCTTATTTTTTTTAAAGCAAAATATAAATAAAGAAAAACGTCATAAGTGAAATTTGCGACAAAAAAAAAATTATTTTAAATTCGAATAAAAAAACCGTTATTTGTTGCAAACATCCAAACATATTTTCTATGATATATTGTAGCTTTTTCTTTAAAGAGTCGTATGTGCTTTAGTGTTTTAAAGCAAAAGTGCGTAAATCTTTCTCAATATAAAAAATCAAACCATTTATTCAATATCGCGGATGCGACTTTTTTTTAAACTCGCCTAAGTGTTATAAACAAGTTGATTTAATAAAATTCATACTAATTTAAACGATTTCATTTTGATGCTGTAGTTTGTTTTTTTCATTTTTCTATTTTGCTAAAACTTGTGTGGCAGCGAAAGTTTTTTTTATTTATCTTTTCGTTTGTTTTTCCATAAATCTAGTTGTGCAAGTTTTTCAAATATTATTATCATCAGCAACATCTTGGCCAGTTTTAATTGAAATTTTTTTGTTTTCAAATTGTGTTGTTATAAATTATGCTGCATAAATAAAAGTGGATAAAATTGATTGATGTATGGAATTATGGCGAGCATATATAAGTGAACAAATGTGAGTTTTTTTTAACAGTTTTGGTTTTTGTTAATTTGTAAGTTTATGAGTTTAATACCCTACATCAATAATTTACAATTATTCGAATATAAAAGATTTCAACAGACAAATTAAATAAGAAAAAAAATAACTTAATAAAAAGAAAGAGTTAAATATTTATAAATACAATCGATACAACAATATTTATTCGATTAATCGTATATTTTTACCTTAATCGGTTACTCGAAATTGTTTAACTTTAGAGACTGTCAATAACCAATTTTAGCTGACGCATTTAAAAACTAATATTAAAAATATTATTTTTACAAAATAAATTTTTATATAACCGATTAATCGAATAATTTTTAATTCGAATAATCGATTATTCGAGTAATTTTTAGAAAAATTCTTTGAATTGTTTTCTTATTACTAATTAGAATTTAACCGCTTACATAAATAGTATTCGATTATTCGGCTAATCGTCTACTTTCTATCTCTAGTGAAAATTATTTAAACGTATTTAAATAAAATATTTATTAAAATCCAATAATTTTTATATAATCGTATATTTTTTACCTTATGTTAATTTCTTATTCGATTAATCGGTTACTCGAAATTGTTTAACTTTAGAGACTGTCAATAACTAATTTTAGCTGACGCATTTAAAAACTAATATAAAAATATTATTTTTACAAAATAAATTTTTATATAACCGATTAATCGAATAATTTTTAATTCGAATAATCGATTATTCGAGTAATTTTTAAAACTTTTTTTTTGAATTGTTTTCTTATTACTAATTAGAATTTAACCGCTTACATAAATTGTATTCGATTATTCGGCTAATCGTCTACTTTTTATCGCTAGTGAAAATTATTTAAACGTATTTATATAAAATATTTGCTAAAATCCGATTATTTTTAAAAAATATTTTATGTAATCGATTATTCGTTTAATTTTTTATTCGACTAATCAATTATTTAGATTTTTGATTGCATCGATTCATTTAAATTTTAATTTTCGTTTAATATTAAGTTTAAATATTTTTGATTTAATTGTTTAGAAGTTTATAATTTATTCGAGTAATCGTATATCTTTATACCCTTTTTTAACTTATGTTAATATTTAATTCGATTAATCGGTTATTCGAAATTTATTTTGTTCAATCAATTTAATATTTTAATTAGCCTATGTTACGTATCAGATAATTGTGATTTTATCGCTAGGATGTAAAGATTTTATTCGATTAATCGGTTAATAGTATATTTCTTACAACTTTACAGACTATCAATAACAAATTTTAGCTGACGCATTAAAAACTAATATAAAAATCATTATTTTTAAATAATAAATTTTTATGTAACCGATTAATCGAATAATTTTTAATTCGATTAATTCGATTAATCGGTTATTCGAGTACTTTTTCAAAAACTTCGTTAATTTGCTTAATTCACAAATGCTTCCTAATTACCAATTAGAATTTAATCGCTTAAACGAATAAATTATTATTCGATTATTCGGTTAATCGCATATTTTTTTACTTATTTAAATACTCTATTTTAAATATTCGTTTATGTTATTTGTTAAAAGCTGAATATTTTTACAAAATAAAATTTTATTTAATCGATTATTCGTTTAATATTTAAATTTAAATTTTCCTAAGTATAAAATTAATTTCTAATATTTTTGATTAATCGAATACATTACAAAACCAAACATTTGAGATAACGAATTTGAAATGAAATTATTTATGTGGACATTTTTACAATACAAATTTTTGTTCTTTTATTCGAATAACTTGTTAATCAATAAATCTATTGTACTTTTTTGTAAATTATTTTAAATATTTGACTTAGCATAAGTTTTCGAGGTATGTTTGTTTGATTGAGGTATTCAAATAAAACTTTTTGAGAAATCCATTAAATTTCTTAATAAGTGGAATTTTTTTATCAAATAATTCTTATTTAATCGATTATACAAATAATTGTTTATTCTTACATTTGATTACCTTTAGTGACCATGATACATTTTTGCAAACACATGGTAGATTTATTATATAAGTTATTCGATTACATTGGTTTTTCGATTAATCGCTTATACTAATAATATTTTATATTATAAATCATAACAACAATTAATATAATAATACATGGTTAAGTGTAATTTTGATAAATCATATTGGCGAAATAATGAAAATTATATTTAAATACCTAACTACTTTAACAAACCCTATTTAGTTTATTTAGTATATCAGAATCCGTTAATAATAGCTTAATTTCTAATTTATTTATTGTTGTACAAACCAATAAAATTCTTTATAAATTTCTCATGTTATATACTATTTTCAAATAATACCCATGAATTAATATTAATCATACGTCGAGTATGTCTTAAATATTTAAAATTAGATTCTGCTAAAACTGCAGGACTTTTGGAAAAAGTATATGTCTTTCCAATAAATGTAAGCATAATCTGGATACTTTTATATATATCAGCATCGGTTAATTAGTTTTCAAAAACAAATTAATGAGATTTTTCTCTTAATCAAATCTGTAATCTGTTCAGCAATTTTTGAAAAACAAATTGTTTGCCTTAGGCTTAAAAATTTGGTCTGTAATTTATACTAATTGACCTGATTCAACATAATATTTTCCATATATAAAATATGGTTTATTAACCATGTATTTCACTTTTACAAATACCACGTGTTCATAAATACATGCATGTATAAGTATAGTTTGGTTGTATATCCAACTATTTGTGTTAAATGTGTTATTCCATGTTTGCAGATTAAAAAGGGATATTGTTTGCATTCAATTTATAGTCCTTATGTTGTTGAAATAAAAATTGTTTAATGTCCGTCACAATTGTTTGCGGATACATTTAGCTTTTTGTGGCAAATCCAAAACTTTGTGTGGATTACAGGATATTTTTGTATCCTTTTTTCAATGATTTCTAACACTTTAAAATAGAGGGATTTATTACCAAATTTGACAAAATAAAATCGGTTTTACTCCTGATGATTGAATATTTATGGCAATACATATGAATACATATAAAAATGCTCAAAGCAAGAGATTTTTGTGAAATTAACAAGGGAGTTAAATAAAATTTAATTTATAATTTGAAGCTAAATTTTTAATTAAGGCATAAGTTCATTTTATTATAATTTATTTGTAATAATTCAAAGAATATCACTGAATACTAAAATTTTAGACAATTGGCTAATTGGAATGCATTTTCTACCCTGCCAAGGGAGTCATCAACAATCTTCATTGTCTAAAATTTTAGTTTTCAGTGATATTCTTTGAATTATTACAAATAAATTATAATAAAATGAACTTAAGCCTAAATTAAAAATTTACCTTCAAATTATATATGTAAGTATATATAAAGTTCGAATAATTACCAAAAATCCTATGAATAAAATTTAATTTGTTTTTGGAATTTTTGAAAATATTTATTAATTTCAACGGCATTTCTTAATTCATAAATTTTATTCCTAAAATTTTATTATAAATATTAGCTATTATATGGTAATTACATTTTAAAAATCCATCAAAAATTGTTTGAGTTAGAAAACGTTTTTCATAATACTTCTGAATTAATATTAATCATACGTAATGGATACCTTAATTATTTAAAAAACTAGATTTAAGCCATTTTAAGCAAAATTTAAAAGAAATTCATAAACAGGCATAATACAATTTTAGAATTATTACATAAAGTATTTAATTTAGTGTAGGAAAAAAGAAACGTATTAAAAGCTAAAAAATATATTTTCGATTTTTTGCAAATTTTAAAAAATTTTCCGATAAATCAATTTTGCAAATAAAATTATATTTCTTCATTTAATAGCCTAAAGTATATTCTTTTGTACAAGTAAAATATTGTTTAACCTATACTCAATTACTAAAGTTATAAATATTATTTCAAAATAACTTTGGAATTAATATTAATCATAAGTATACTATGACCGTATTAATATTAATGAAGATTTCTATAGTAAATGGAAAATGTCAACAAATAGTCACCTAATAACATAATAAATCGTTAAACGAAACTCTCTCAAATAGTTCAAATTTGAAAATTGTTAATATATCGAAATGAAACATTATAAATTAATGGATTTCAACATTATATTTTCTGTTTTGGAAGACCTCGAAATTTATTTTATAAAAGAAAGTTTCCGCAAATATTTAATAACACTAGAATGAAGTCTAGAATTTTAGCTTTTTTCAGTCGTTGAGATCATGAAAATCGTGCACCAATTGCTATACTTATGACAATTTTTCAACATAACCTCCTAATTAATATTAATCATACGTATGGTATGACCAAATTATTAAAAATCTAGTTTAAATACTTTTAAATTAAAATCTTTTAGGAAATTGCTAATTTAAATAGCAAAGCGAATGAAAATCTACTGGATTAAAGAAAATTCAATGTTAATAGTTCAAAATGAAACATTATAGTGCTTTCGAAATTGGAATATTTTTGATTTAAATATTTGCAAATTTATATACGCTTTTTTCAGTCATTAAAATTTTAAAAATCTTTCACCAAGTGCACTGATTGTAGCCAACTTTGCAACATAGCCTCCTAACTAACATTAATCATAAATAAGTATGGTCTGACCAAATTAATAAAAAATTATATTTCTTCATTTAATAGCCTTTAATTTATTTTAATTTGTACAAGTAAAATATTGTTTAATCTATCCTCAATTACTAAAGTTATACAGATTTTTTCCAAAATAACTTTGGAGCTTATATTAATCATATGTACAGTATGGCCGAATTAATTTTAATGAAGTTTTCTATAGTATTGTCGGAAAATTTTAATTGCAAAATGTTAACAAACAGTCACCTAACAACATAATAAATCGTTGAAAATTCTCTATAATAGTTCAAAGTTGACAAAAATTAAAAAAAAATATATATTTTTTTAACTTTCCTCAAAATAACGTTATAATTATTTGAATAGATAATTTACTTGTAAAGATAACTAATTTCAACATATAGTATCCTGGTGTCTAATCTTGTGTTCGCCATACAAATTTCTAAAATTAATTTATTATTACTGAAGTTACAGACAATATTCCAATATAACATAGGAATTAATATTAATCATACGTATAGTACAACCAAATTTATTAAAATCAAATATTCATAGTTTAAGGCGAAATATAGTAAATCTAAATATAAATATAAAACAGATATTTTTTTAAAATATTATAAATCTTATAGAAACATTTATAAGATAAACAAACAGCTTCAATTTTATAAAAATTTTAAAGAAAGAAATAAAAATATTTGTTAGAAATATAATATTCTCTTACAAACGACCTTTAAGACTAGGCTTTCAGAAAAATTACCACCATTCATTACTTATATTTGAACAAAATTATTTTATTTAATTGGTCTCTTTCATTACCTAGTTACCCACATTATAAAACCTCAATTAAATTATGATATTTGTTCACCATTTACACATCTTTCCCTGCAATTCGTCATTAAAAGCGCAGTTAACTTTCATTTATATGATTTCTTCTTCATCTATATTGTCAATTTAATGACTGTATAACTTGTATTTAAAACGAGCTATTTTTGGGTAGACACCAGTTATGATTTTATATAATTTTTTTAAACTAATTTTTCAGTTTCCATTTCTTCTTGTTAATGGCATTAGTTTAATTAAATGAATACTTTCTCGTATCTGTTACACTAAAATAATAAATTTAGTATAAAAATTTTTCATTAAAATAAACCATTTACCCTTCTTTTCTGTAGTACATACATCTAATATTCATTTTGTTTATTTACTGGGAAAAACATGTTGAAAAAAAAACTGTGATAATTTATGTGAGCAACATGTAGCTTTAATAAAAAGAAATAAAACTGAATCATATGAATAGCTTATGTATAACGAGGTTGGTAAAGAAAGTTCAAAAATTTAGAATGAACAAAATTTATGAATCCAAAATTTTATTTTTGTATAAATAATATTTATTTAAAAAATTTAACTGTTTGTACTTTCTATAATTGTCTATAAGATAATTTATTAGATTATGTAATAAAAATGTGATTAACTATTAAAACTGTTGTTTTAAATATTTCACTAAAAAGATTTTTATAAATTGTTTTGGGAATAAGTATCTCCAAATTTTGATAATAAATTCTATTTAAAATAAAGCGTCAGGAAATAAAAAATAGCCTTGAATCTTAGCTTTTGTAAATCGTTAAAGTTTTAAAAATCGTTCAACAATTACTTTGGTTATGGTCAGGTTTTCAATAGAACCTCCTAATTAATATTAATCATACGTATAGTAGGACAAATTATTAAAAATCTAGTTTTAACACTTTTAAATTAAATATTTTTTGAAAATTGTTAATTTAAATAGCAAGGCGGAAGAAAATCTACCAGATTAAAGAAAATTCAATGTAAATATATCAAAATGAAACATTATAAATTATGGGATTACAAAATTAGATTTTCTGTTTTGGAAGACCTCGAAATTTATAATAAAAAAGTAAGTTGCGGCAAATATTTAATAATACTAGAATGAAGTCTAGAATTTTAGCTTTTTTCAGTAGTTGAAATCTTGGAAATCGTGCAACAATTGCTATACTTATGACGATTTTTCGACATAACCTCCTAATTAATATTAATCATACGTATGGTCTGACCAAATTATTAAAAATTAAGTTTAACCACTTTTTCTCCAAACATTCGGAAAAAACTATGAACTCAGATGACATAGCAAAAGTTTAAATATAAATATTTCAAAATTAAACACTACAGACTAAAGAATTGCGATACAATACTATTTTTTTTAGAAAATTTCTAAATTTTTATAATAAAAGAAAGCTGTAGGGAATCTATTATAACATTGGAAAGTAGTCTGTTAACTTAGCTTTTGTAAGTCGTTAACTTTTTCAAAATTGTTTACCAATTGCCCTGGTTATAGATAATTTTTCAATATAACCTCCTAATTATTATTAATCATACGTAGTGCAGGACCAAATTATTAAAAATCGAGTTTTAACATTTTAAATTAAACTGTTTTAGAAAATTGTTAAATTAAATAGCAAAGCGAAAGAAAATCTACTAGTTTAATGAAAATTCAATGTAAATTCCAAATTAAACATTATAAATTAAGGGATTTCAAAATTAGATTTTTTTTTGTAAAATCTTGAAATTTATATCAAAGAAGAAAATTGCAGCAAATATTTAATAACACTTACATGTCTACATTTTCAAAATCGTGCACCATTTGATATAGTTATAGACAATTTTTCAATATAACCTCTTAATTAATATTAGTCATACGTATGGTATGACCAAATTATTAAAAATTAAGTTAAAACACTTTCTCTCTATAAAGTGTGGTAATTTTATGAATTTAATTGATAAAACAAAAGACAATCTACTAGTTTAGAGAAAAAACCTAACAAATTGTACTAGTCGTTTGCTTAAAATATCCTTACCACCCTCGTTTATATTATCTACAGCATACAAATTTACTTATACACATTCAAGTTTTCATAGATGTCTGTAAAAGTATCTGTGGGTGTCTGCCTCTTCTTTTTGCTGTGCATTAACTAAAACGTGTGCACTTGTCTATGTATTTGTCTGTACCGGCTTAAATTTTCTAACAATAGAACATAAAACCAGCAACACATACGCCAAACAAACCGCCACAAAAAAAAGAACAACGGAACCAACAAAAAAGGCAACTGGATGGAAAAGGATGTTATAAAAAAAGCATGTTCTTCAAAACAAAAACATAACAGTGAAAAACTGCATGATAGTAACGTAAATGTATGTGTCTAAATTGAATTTGGCATGAATATATCTAGTGTCTATACAATATTTTGTTTTTGTAAGATAAAAACAAAAAAGCATACTTTTTTATAAAGTACTTTGGCAGTCTTAACATGGCATGCCACACATATCAACAACATCATCATCATCTTCGTCAACATTTTATGGCAGACAGACCTACAAAAAAAAAACATACAAACATATGATCTCATACTGACAACAACTACAAGACTGATAAGGTTGCAGCAGCCAGCAACATATTAAAACTTACTCGTCGTGAAAACAGACAGTGGAGAAGATGGCGGTTTTATAGTTTTTAGTTCTTTTTGAAAAATGAAAACCCTTCAACCATACTTTTCTTTGACGCTAATAATTCTCGCAGTAAAGCCACAATGGTTTTTTGGTACAATGTTAAAGGGAATATTTTTTGTTTTAGAAGAATATGGTGGAATATTTTGCAATTAGCGGGAGTTCTTGTTTTTGTCAAAAGTGTAAAATAAGTTATTAAATTTCTAGGAAAATGAAATTCTATTAAGATCGCTGACATTTTGTTCGTTCACATAAAAACCAAAACGTAGTAGGAAACTAGAATAAAACTCAAACAAAAAAAATTACTAAAATTATTCGTTAAAAGGTTATTCGGGAATACAAAATTAGTATTTTAGTAAAATTGTTTTATGCTAAATTCACAATTTTTAATTTGATAAATTCACTGAAATTTATTGTTGGGGGATAAGCTAGTTCCTATGCGCATTTCACTGGTTGCTTAGGCCAGATCATCAGGAAACCTTTTCCCAAAAGGCTTTAGAAATTATTAAATTATTGTTTTTGTTTTCACATAGTTTTTTTAGTAATAAATTCTCACCATTTAGGTTTTCGGCAATTGAGTTAGATCTTTGACACAAGAGTTTCTGCTCCATGTATATTTCTCTATGACAAATTTATAAGAAAATCAGAACAAATTGTAAAATTCATTTTAGTGAAATAGACAAAAAATATCCATTGAAAGCAACTCTACAGGAAACAAATGAGTGACCAAAACGGAAGTGTACTACAACCATATAAGAGATGTGGGTGAAATCATAAATACTCATAGATATAAAAATCTACACATGTAAAAAAATGCTGGAACTTAGTTTAAACTTAGTCTTATCTATAAAAATGTATCAAAGTTTTCTTGTTTATTTATTTGTATCCTTCATTTACATAGAATTCTTCTACTAGATTTTAGATTCTCTAAGTAAATTTGTTGTCTTCTTTGTTTCCTTCCTTCCGTTTAGGCTTTTAAATTTATTTATTTAGTTTTTTTTTAAACAATTTTCTTTATTACACACTTTATAACAAAATGTTTTATTCCCTCCACTATTCATTCCATTTTTTTGGTAGGAATATTTAACAGAAAAGAAACGAAACTTTCCAAATGCTTGCATTTTATTTGATTTTAGTTTTTTATTTTCTGCTCTCCAAATGTTCGAATGATTTATGAGTTCAGAACTATTTGTCAAGAATTGCTGAGGAAATAAATGATGACACATGTATGACGAATATTTGTTCTTTTTTAGTTTGTGCTGGGAAGAAATAATGCAAATTTCATAAGTTTGTAGAGAGAAAAATTAAAATTTTTAAGTTTGTGTTTTATTGATGGTCTAAATGTGTTTGAGGATGACATAAATGCTTTGCCAAAAAGGACATCGATATTTAAAAGCAAATAATAATAGTTTTTATATCAATTTGAAGAAATAAAACTTTTTATACACATTTGACGAAAAAAGTTTTTTAATATAAACTTTTTTTTTAGAAATTAAACTCCAACTAAATATTTTAAACCATAAAATATAAAGAATTCCTTAACATTGGTCGCTTTCTCAAAACGTAAAGAGAACTAAAACCACAATAACCAAAATTACTCGAATAAATTTTAATGTTTTTTTTTTTAAATTTGTGTCAATTATCGTACTAAATTCGACAACTTTGTTTGTCAGCGTACCCATTCATCCAGAAAAGAGCATTACCGTAAAACGAGCGAATCGAGCGGACTCCAATTTATCCTTAGCATATTTAGATGAACGCTATATCCGTCCATGCTGATTTGACGAAACAAACTGACAGCCAATTCGACAGATGTATCTTCAACAATATGTCCGCTATCAACTGTCAAAGTTCTGAATTCCCTATTATAAGACCCTTTATAATATTTGAAACATTTAAAAATTTTTTTTAGACAAACCGTATAAATAAAACCATTTTTTAAGTGTCAACCACGAACCATTTCTATGATGCCGTTTTTTCCCCAAAAGTATCAAAAGTAGATTAAGGTATAGTGAATGCTATTTTTAGTATTTGTTATACTTTAGTTACGAACCAAAAAGTTATGGAAATAAACGGAAACAGCTAATAGTTACAATTTTACGGACATTTTTATACAAAAATCCATCAGCATTCAAATGTATCCTGTATAAATCTAAATAAGCAACCAAAACCCCCGCTGGCAAACCAAATCTCAGCCCATTAATATCCCACCAACTATTTAGCCATTAAAACTGACAGAGTTATACACTTTTTTCCTTTTTCATTCAACATTTTGAAGGTTTGATAATGAAGGAAGAAGGCAAAGTTTAAATAAAAATTCCCAGAAATATTCCCAGAAAACAAACACACATGAACTGTCATGTTTGAGCCTGTAGGTACATGTTTTATATCCGTATACTGTGCTAAACATGTATAGGAGGGTATGTTAGTGTTACAATATCACACGGTAAATGAACTTTAAATAATAAATGAATTTTAAAGAAAATTTCTAACATATGACCATATTTTCAGACATTAGATTGGAGATTGCAAAGCATACATTTCGGGAAAAAGGAGTCATGATCCCAAAAAAAACTAGTTATAGTTATAGACTATGACTAGACTATGACTAGACTATGACTAGACTATGACTAGACTATGACTAGACTATGACTAGACTATGACTAGACTATGACTAGACTATGACTAGACTATGACTAGACTATGACTAGACTATGACTAGACTATGACTAGACTATGACTAGACTATGACTAGACTATGACTAGACTATGACTAGACTATGACTAGACTATGACTAGACTATGACTAGACTATGACTAGACTATGACTAGACTATGACTAGACTATGACTAGACTATGACTAGACTATGACTAGACTATGACTAGACTATGACTAGACTATGACTAGACTATGACTAGACTATGACTAGACTATGACTAGACTATGACTAGACTATGACTAGACTATGACTAGACTATGACTAGACTATGACTAGACTATGACTAGACTATGACTAGACTATGACTAGACTATGACTAGACTATGACTAGACTATGACTAGACTATGACTAGACTATGACTAGACTATGACTAGACTATGACTAGACTATGACTAGACTATGACTAGACTATGACTAGACTATGACTAGACTATGACTAGACTATGACTAGACTATGACTAGACTATGACTAGACTATGACTAGACTATGACTAGACTATGACTAGACTATGACTAGACTATGACTAGACTATGACTAGACTATGACTAGACTATGACTAGACTATGACTAGACTATGACTAGACTATGACTAGACTATGACTAGACTATGACTAGACTATGACTAGACTATGACTAGACTATGACTAGACTATGACTAGACTATGACTAGACTATGACTAGACTATGACTAGACTATGACTAGACTATGACTAGACTATGACTAGACTATGACTAGACTATGACTAGACTATGACTAGACTATGACTAGACTATGACTAGACTATGACTAGACTATGACTAGACTATGACTAGACTATGACTAGACTATGACTAGACTATGACTAGACTATGACTAGACTATGACTAGACTATGACTAGACTATGACTAGACTATGACTAGACTATGACTAGACTATGACTAGACTATGACTAGACTATGACTAGACTATGACTAGACTATGACTAGACTATGACTAGACTATGACTAGACTATGACTAGACTATGACTAGACTATGACTAGACTATGACTAGACTATGACTAGACTATGACTAGACTATGACTAGACTATGACTAGACTATGACTAGACTATGACTAGACTATGACTAGACTATGACTAGACTATGACTAGACTATGACTAGACTATGACTAGACTATGACTAGACTATGACTAGACTATGACTAGACTATGACTAGACTATGACTAGACTATGACTAGACTATGACTAGACTATGACTAGACTATGACTAGACTATGACTAGACTATGACTAGACTATGACTAGACTATGACTAGACTATGACTAGACTATGACTAGACTATGACTAGACTATGACTAGACTATGACTAGACTATGACTAGACTATGACTAGACTATGACTAGACTATGACTAGACTATGACTAGACTATGACTAGACTATGACTAGACTATGACTAGACTATGACTAGACTATGACTAGACTATGACTAGACTATGACTAGACTATGACTAGACTATGACTAGACTATGACTAGACTATGACTAGACTATGACTAGACTATGACTAGACTACGACTAGACTATTAGGTTTTTTCATTGATGTTTGCCATCCTCTTTATTCTTTACTTCAAATGATTTTAGTTTCAAAATTTATAATCCAAATTTTGCCTGTGTTTCAAATATTTAACTGACTGTACAGTCGCTTTATTTCTTCATATGTATGACCTTTTATATAAAATGGGTTCAACTTTATTTGATTGCAAGAAAGAAATGTTAAAGAAATCAATGAATAGAGCAGCAACAGCCAAACCAGGAAGAAAATACAAAAGTATGTTAAATTGATGATATTTAATGATGAATGGTTTTCTGATGAAAAGAAGAAAAAATGGATGATTAATATTTGCAGAAACAACAATTGCTACATATTTTTCTATATGAATATGAGTTTAATATTTACACTAATACAACGATGAAGCAATTTTACACATTTTGCACTTACATGGCTACTTTGAATTTGCAAAATTTCGAAGGAAAAATAAAAGAAAAAACTTTACGATTTTGTAACGAATTTTAATGAATTTTCAATTTGTATTTCAAAAGAAAACACATTAATAATAAGAAATTTCAGCAGACTCAAAAAAGATTGAAAAAAACTCAGATTGAAATACAGTAAACTTAACTTTCTTAATTATGGGGCAAAAGTCACATAAAATAACAAGTCCGGCACTTGAAAGTTCAAAGTTCAGAAATCTCTTTGTTTTTAATTATTTTATTTAACTAACGCCATGACATTTTGTTTTGGAATTTCTATCACTCATTTAAAGAAATTTAGTTCCCAAATGTGGTAAATCTTAAACAAATTTATAAATTAACCATTAACCATTTGATTATTACTTTTGTTGTGCCTTTCCTAGTTCATTTTGAAAACAGTGAGAAAAAAAGAGGCTGCCACTTAGAAAAAAATCCAATAACTTTTCAATGCAAACAAAAGTAGTAACGACTGTTGGAGAGAATTTAGATTTCAATAAAGTTAGCGAAGCAAAATGTGCATTCAATATGCACTTGTTTCACACAATAATAACTAAATTTGTGTAATTAATACAGATTTTTTTTCCAGTGATTTCTATAGTGTGCGGATTTTCATTAATTTCCAAGTGTTTTGACCAAGTTTTAGTCTTTGTATAGCTGTTTTGTAAATATTTATCAAACAGCAAATAATGTAACTGTCAATGTAACATTGCAACATGCTGTTGTAATAAAATAAACAATGACGCTGCCTTTTATTTGTAATGTAAATTGTTAAACGCTAAATCTACATTGGTCCAAAACAAGTGTTAATTGTTAACATGAGAGTCATTGAATATTTTTTGAAAAACTTTCATTTAAGCCATTAACTTTCGTATTAGATTTTTGGGGTCCGCAATAAAAGTGACATTTACTTGTTTAACAACCAAACATATTGAACATTTTACAAAGTTTTGTGTTGCTACAAACAAATGAAAAGAAAGTAAAAGTGCTGCAGGCTATATAATGTTTGTAAAATTTGCTTTATCAAATGATTTTCATTTGCCTCATATGACTTAAAATTTTAAAATTAAATAATCTTTAAGTTTTTAGCATTTAACTTTAGCTTCCACAGCAAATTTATTTTTTTAAAAACTTAAAAATTTCCTTTTCAAAATCAATGCGTTTTTAGGTCTCATTATCTCTTAAATTTTTAACATTAATTTGTCCTGCATTTCTTGATTTCATTTCTTCGATTCTTTGTTTTAATTTGATTTTCCAGCTAAATACCAAGCTGCAGAGTTGCAGCTTGTAGATTTCATTTGGTTTTTTGCTTACTTGCTTGCAGCATGTTATTTCCACTTAATGCTTTAATGATTTTAGTCGCATGTCTACGTTTATGGAAGAAGATTTTTTTTTGTTAATTTCTTCAATGATTTAGCTTCTTGTACATAATTTGTAGCAAGCAACAGTTTTTGCAGCAAGAAAAACTTTCGATTTTGGTTTAAAATTTACTAAGTGAATAAGCAGTAGTGGTTTGACTATATATAAGGCAGACACTCCTATGAATTAATTAATTTTTTTAATGCATTATTAATGTTTTTAGGTTCCGCAGGAATTTTAATATTAAACCTGAATATTGTAATAACTTATGATTAACCGAATAATTATATATTTACTCGAATAATCTAATTATTTATTAAAAAATACGTATACCCAAATATATTTGTTAGCTAAATATTTCGTTACTTTTCGTTTAATTTTGTTATCCGAATAATTGGTCGAAGTTTTTCCGAACCATCGGAATAAAAATTTATGTTTCATATTTTTAGTCGTCAATTTAAAAGCTGTTTAGTCACATAATTAATTGACTATCTATAAATGTACCTACTCCAATAATAAGTTGATCGAATAAAATGTTTTTGTTTCATTCTAAAGCTTGTAATCGATGAATTTTGTTTGAAATATATTTTGTCACATAATTAATCGATTTATTTATTACCCGCATGAAAAAACATTCAAATAACTTGTGTAATATCGAGCCCTTAGCGCCAAATTATCGTAAGCGACATTTTCTAAATTTTTTTTTTATTTCATAAATGAAAATTTTATGGACCGACTGATGTTTTAGCGTTCTCAGAATATCAAAATTGTTAATAACTTCAAAATTATAGGGGGTAAGATTTTATCGTAAGTCAATGTTTACCTTTTACAGTAAACGAATTGCATCGTAAGCGACACATAGTGGTATAGAAAAAAAGAAGGAAATAAATCTGTAACTTCTAAATGGTTAGATTGGTTTGAATGAAATTTCACATTCGCAAAGAAGAAGTGCTGTCGAGTTTAAGTTCTGAATGTGGACATCATGGGCCCACCAGGGCAGTGACCAAGGGCCCTCAAAGTAGGACACCTCGGATATGTTACATTTTTAAAACGATCCTATTTCTTCGTTTGTGTTTCGATTTAAAAAAAATTACACATATAAAATCTTTTCATCGAGCACTACAAAAGACCTAATCGTAGCTATCAATTATCTATTATAGCTTAGGAGATATTCGCATTTGAAAATTAAATTTTCAACATTTTTACCCACCCTACTCCAGTTTTTTGATAACAGCGTATCCAAATATTTTCCGATTTTCTCCAGTTTTCCTTCATTGGACTAACAACATATGAATGTGTCAAATAGAAAAAGAACTGTTTAAAAATAATGACTAAGTCCAAAGTTATATGCATTTGAATTTAAAAATTTTTAAAAAGACGATTTTTCGCAAATTTTTTGGGAAAAAAGAACTGTTTTTCTTTTTAAGTTATCACAAAAAATGTCTAAGAGGATGTATAAGGAATTTAACTTTCTGAAAGCTAAGTTCTCATAAAATATTCTAAATGAAAAAAAAATTTAAAAGTTTTGTTACCGAAGGGACCAGGTCCATTCAAAAAACACCTATTTTTGATGTAAATTTAAACTTTAGGGCAAAAATTCTCAAATCACATATTCGATATCAAAATATAGTAACCGATTTTAGATGGCCCATTATTCCTTTAATTATTTTGTAAAGGGTTCCGATAACACAGACCTTGGTATGGATATTATAGCCAAAAAACTAAAAATTTCCATTTTTGGGATTTTTCAACCCTTTTTTGGAATTGCAGGATTACTGATAATAAATTTCAAAATTCGTTTTATTTTTCCATTTTGAATAGAAAATTTTACATAACTGTGAAATGTCATTACAAAATATTCATAAATAACAATTTTATTTCAATTCGAAAAATTTGTATCTATGCAAAAATTCAATAAAAAACATTTTTTGTCATATTTTTCAATAAAGTATTCCATGAATTTTTAATTGTCAATAGTTATAAATACTTTTGAAAAATAGACAAATAGCTTGAGCGAAATTATATTATATCGCATCATAACATTTTTAATTCTATGTATAAATTTCAAAATAATCGAAAAACCCTTCTCCTGTAAAATTTGTGTTTTGTCGCTTACGATAATTTGGCGCTAAGGGCTCGATATAATGAAATATTATTTTAAAATATATACCCTCATAATCGTAAAAAAAAAGAAATTTAAACAATGTTTTAAAGCCATTCAAATTTTAAATTTTAAGTTGTTTATGAATAAGGCCTTTAAAATATCTACTAATTTCTGTTACAAAATATTCTTTAAGCGATTATTCGATTAATATTTAAACCGAATTATCATTCCATTAAGAATTTAATCGAATAATCGGTTCACTAGTGATTTAGCCAAATAATCGGTATACAAATTGTATGCTAAATATTTTATGGCGACCATTTTTGTTTAAAAAATATTTGGATATAATTAATCGATTAATTATGTAACCGAATAATATTTTAATCGAATAAAATAATTTTTTACTCGACTAAATTTGTTAAAAATATATTTTGTCATACAATTAATTGATAATTTCTTTTTTCCCGAATAAATAAGTATTCGAATAATTTTTTTAATATAATAAATTATTTATTTTATTATGTTTTTGTTATAATATTGTTTTTCACTAAATGCTTTATTCGATTAATATTTGAACCGAATAATCGGTGAAAAAAATTTAAGTTTTTAATCTATTTTTGGAAAATAATAAGTCATACAATTAATCGATTAATTATGTAACCGAATAATCGGGTAATCGAATATATTTTTTCATTCTAAAGTTTTTTTCCTTTATTTTGGCTGAAATAATAACTTGTCAAAAAATTAGTCGATTAATTTATTACCCGACTCATTTATTGAAACCGAATAATCGCTAAGCGAATATAATTTTTTTTATCAATAATTCTCATTAAATATTCAATTTTGTTAAAAATATATTTTGTCATACAATTAATCGATTCATTTTTTTACCCGATTAAAAAGTATTCGAATAATTTTTGTAATATTTTAAATTATTTGTTTTATTGTTTCATGTATTGTTGTTTACAAAATGTTTCATTATGAGAGTATTCAATTAATTTTTGAATCGAATAATAGGTGGACAAATTTTAAGTATTTTAAGTCATCTATTTTTGAAAATATATTAATTTTTATAATTAAACGATTAATTATGTACCAAATAATCGGTTAATAGAATAAAATAAAAATTTATACATTTATATTTCAGCAAATGTTTAATAATAAAAATAACCTTTTAACAAAATACGTTTAGTTTTATTATTTTTTAGTGTTTTAAAATATTAACCGAATTAATTCTGTTTAAAAAATAGTTCATTATGCGACTATTCCATTAATTTTTGATCCGAATAATCGCATGATTAATGGTTTATCCGAATAATCGTAATACAAATTGTATGATAAATTTCGTAATTCGAATATTTTGTATCAAAAATATTTTGTCATACAATTAGTCGATTAATTATGTAACCGAATAATCGGTAATCGAATATTAATAATAATATAATAAACATTTTTTAAATAATAATTCATCAAACAAGTATTGGATTAATTGTTTATTCCATTAATTTTTAAAACCGAATAATCGCTACTAGGAATACATTTTTTATCAATAATCTCACAATATGCTCATTAAATAATATATTAGGTTAATGTATTTATGTGCACAATCGATTATTTGTTTATTCGAATAATCGGTTAATCGCATAGTTATTTGTTTTCATTAAAATTCATGCCATTTTATTATTAAAACCATAGAGAAACATAGAGCGGAAACTAGAAAAAAAACTCAAACAAAAAAATTACTCAAAATGATCACACATACGAGTGTTGTTTTTGTTTTCACATAGTTTTTTCTATTAATACATTCTCACCACTTAGGTTTCTGACAACTGAGTTAGGTTTTTGACAGGAGAGTTTCCGCTAATGTCTATTCTCTATGATTAAAACAATTTATTAACAAGAATAATCGACTAATTGTTTATTTGAATAATCGATTATCTGAAAAATATTTTTCTTTGTTAAATATTTATAATATTTAAATTATTATTTAGCATAAACATAAGTATTTACATGAATAATCGATAATATCCTAATTCGAATATACGGTTTTCCAAAAATTAAACGCTCATTTTAAATTGTCCAAAAAAATAAATTAATTTAAAATTTAATTATACGAATAATCGTTGATTTTTTTATTCGCATATTCAGTTTTCAAAAAAAGTTATGTCAAAACTATTTTTTTATTAAGATTCTTTAAATTTAAACAATCAAACTACAACTTTCGATCAATTTCTATTTTTTCTACACGAATAATCGTTTAACTTTCCAGAATAATCGAATATTCGAATAAAAATCCATTTTTAAAAGAATTCTTACAATCTATAGTTCAAATAATAGAACAAAAAAGTAACTATTAAATCATTCAAATAATTGATTAATGCCATCTATAATCGGTTATTCGAATAAATCAAATATCAAAGATTAATCGCTTTTAAAAATAATCGGCTATTCGAATGAAAATTTGTCTTTCAATGTTATCTCTTTTTATTAAATAATATTCATTTCATTTTATTCGAATAATCAAATTTTTCGACAAACCAAGTAAACATAAGTAATTATTCAAATAATCGATTATTTCCCAATTCGAATATACGGTTCCAAAAAAAATACGCTCATTTTAAATTATCAAAAAAATAAATTAATTTAAAATTAATTACACGAATAATCGTTGATTTATTTATTCGAATAATCAGTTTTCAAATAAAGTTTTTTCCAAGTTAGTTTTTTATCAATATTTTTTTGAATAATCCAACGACAACAATCGATAAATTTGGAATTTTTTGACCCGAATAATCGATTAACTTCTTCTAGAATGATCGGTTATTCGAATATAAACTATTTTTTATAAGACTTCTTAAAATCTATAGTTGAAATAATAGAACAAGAAATTGCATATTGAATCATTCGAATAATCGATTAATGACATATTCGATTAATCGGTTATTCGAATAAATTAAAAGTCAAATACGAATAATCGATTAATCGCTTTTAAAAAAATTCGGTTATTCGACTGAAAAATTGCCTTTCAATATTATCTCTTTTCATTAAATAATATTCCTTTCATGTTATTCGAATAATCAAATTATTCGACAAACCAAGTAAACATAAGTAATTATACGAATAATCGTTTATATCCCAACTCGAATATACGGTTTTCAAAAAAAAAAATAAAACGCTCATTTTAAATTAATTTAAAATTTAATTATACGAATAATCGTTGATTTATTTATTCGAATAATCAGTTTTCAAATAATTTTTTTTCCAAGTTAGTTTTTTAGCAATATTTTTTTGAATAATCCAACGACAACAATCGATAAATTTGGAATTTTTTGACCCGAATAATCGATTAACTTCTTCTAGAATGATCGGTTATTCGAACATAATAGAACAAGAAATTGCATATTGAATCATTCGAATAATCGATTAATGACATATTCGATTAATCGGTTATTCGAATAAATTAAAAGTCAAATAGGAATAATCGATTAATTGCTTTTAAAAATAATCGGCTATTCGAATGAAAATTTGTCTTTATATTATCTCTTACTATTAAAAAACATTCCTTTCATTTTATTCGAATAATCAATTTTTTCGACAAACCAAGTAAACATAAGTAATTATTCAAATAATCGATAATTTCCCAATTCGAATATACGGTTCCAAAAAAAATACGCTCATTTTAAATTATCAAAAAAATAAATTAATTTAAAATTTAATTACACGAATAATCGTTGATTTATTTATTCGAATAATCAGTTTTCAAATAAAGTTTTTTCCAAGTTAGTTTTTTATCAATATTTTTTTGAATAATCCCGAATATAGTTATGCGGGTCAAAATAGTTTTTGACCCCAATAATCGATTAACTTCTTCTAGAATGATCGATTATTCGAATATAAACTATTTTTTATAAGACTTCTTAAAATCTATAGTTGAAATAATAGAACAAGAAATTAGATATTGAATCATTCGAATTAATCGATTAATGACATATTCGATTAATCGGTTATTCGAATAAATTAAAAGTCAAATACGAAACGATTAATCACTTTTAAAAAAATACGGTTATTCGACTGAAAAATTGCCTTTCAATATTATCTATTTTTATTAAATAATATTCCTTTCATTTTATTCGAATAATCAAATTAATCGATAAACCAAGTAAAAATATGTATGTAAGTAATTATACGAATAATCCAATTTATCCCAACTCGAATATACGGTTTTCAAAAAAAAAAAGATAAAACGCTCATTTTAAGTTATCAAAAAATAAATTAATTTAAAATTTAATTATCCGAATAATCGTTGATCTATTTGTTCGAATAATCAGTTTTCAAATATAGTTTTTTGCAAGTTATTTTTTTATTAAAATTATTTAAATTGTATTAATAAAACGAAAACAATCATTAAATTTAAAATTTTTTTCTCCGAATAATCGATTAACTTTTTTCAGAATAATCGATTATTCGAATTAATTATATATTTATAAGAATTATTAAAATTTATAAATGAAATAAAAGAAAAAAAGTTACTATTGAATCATTCGAATAATCGATTAATGACATATCCGAATAATCGGTTATGCGAATAATTTTCTTTTATTTAATTTTTTGAATTTTTTCAAATAAGTAATATAACAAAATGTCAAGAATGAATACTAGAATAATTGCTTTTAAAAATAATCGGCTATTCGATTAAAAATTTTACTTTCAATAGTATCTCTTACTATTAAATAATATTATTTTCATTGTATTCGATAAAATGAATTATTTTACTAACCAATTATTGGAAAACAAATAATTATTTTACATTTTATGCTGAATTTTTCAAACTTCATGTTATTAATCGATTAAATTTAATCTTAAATTATCGGTCTTTGAAGTGAATTTTATCGTGCTATTTTCTGTCAATTCTTTGTTTATTAATACAGCTGTAGTTATTCAAGTTACTTTCTAAGTTAATTGCTTTCAGTAGGGTATTAACAATAAAAATGAATATTGCATTTCATCACAATGTTTTACAATTTCTTTCTTTTTTATTTTTCTAGATCATGCTAAATACATCAAATATTAAAATGAATTACAAGTAATAAATAATTTCCGCTTAAAGGAAACCAACAACATAATTTTAATAGCAAAATCTTTCTAGTGAAATCGTGTTAAAAATAATACAATAGCATTTCATTTTAAATAAAGGAATTGAAATCATTGAAAGTTAAAATAAAAATTCACTCTACAAAATGTTGAACATTTTAAAATTTCTACTGAAACCACTTAAAACGGAATATTTAATGATTTTGTTTGCTATGAAAACTATAGTGATGATATTTTCAATATGTTGGTTAATGGCTGTAGTAAATGCTGCTGCCACTCAGCAGCAACCCCAATCTCTTAACTATAAACAGCAATTACAATATCAAATGCAACAGCATGATAAATTTGAGTATCAACAGCATATGAAGCAACAGCAGCAATTTTATCAGCAGCAATATCATCAACAACAAGCACCAACATCAATGGATTTATTACAAGAACAGCAGCAGCAGGAACAACAACAAAAGCAGAGGCTACAGGAACAACAATATTTAGCAATGAAACCCTCACAGGTGAGTGGGTGTTCAATACTTCTACTTTAAAAAAAAATATTGAATTTGGCTTTTGTTTTTGGAGAACGAGTTGGCTGTCACTTTGTAAGCCAACCGCCAAAAATATTTTCTAACTCGAATTTTCGAGTCTGGTTTTACTTGAAATGATTTATTTTTCGGTTTTATATTTAGCTGAAGGGTATGGGAAATGCTTACAATTTATGGTTGTTGATATTTTCTGCAAAACAAAATAAATTTTAAACTAATAAACCATAGAGAACAGACTAGTAGGAAATACAAGGGAAAGCAACACAAGTTGTTATACATTTTTTAACTTCAAATCTTGTTCTCATTCAGAAAGTTATAAAACATAATACATTTCAAAACTTTGCGTTACAATTTCCTATTGGATTTTTGATCTTTCTTGTTCGAGTTTTCTGCCACATCCATTTTTTCTGAAGACCACAAAATTTATGGCGATTTAAAATTAATGCTCTATGATACTCTTGTTAAAGTTTTATTACATAAGTGTTACTGTGTGTTTTGTACAAAAATCGCATAGGATAAATATTTTATATGTATTTGGTCTCGGTATTGTATGTTTGACATGTTGAAAAATCTATTAATGTTATTTTTGGATCGATTTATTTTAAGGTCATATTAAAAAATTAAAGCCCATACCCAAAAAACAATTTTAATTTAGAGTATAAGTACACAACATTTCTGTTGTTGAAATACTAATACTTTTAAATCATCTTAAATTTAAATAATGTATTTGATTTTATAGACAAAGAAAATGCACCTCATACAGAAATTACGCTTCCATTAAATGTTTGGGCCGCATATTCTCAAACATATGAAGCATATTCAGAAAGCTTTAGCTAAGAATATAATAGAGTTATTTAAAAGATGTGAAACTATTTCTTTAAATGTGTGAAAATCAGATTTTATTAATTTTCAACCCAAGACGTATGATTAATATTAATTCATGGGTTATGTTAGATTATTGTTGATAACTTAAGCAATTCTTAATGGATTTTAATGGTTTGAAATTGTAAAGAAAGCCAATATATATCAGGCTAAAGTTATTAATACTAAATATTATCTTGCGTCAATGATTATAGACTAAACATTTAAAAACTTTAAAATGTCAATAATTAATTTTAAATTTTTTTTTTGATTAATTACAGAAAAATTTAAGTTAATTAACAAAATCTATGTTAATTAAATAATAATGGATTGCATAAACAATTATTCGAATAAATTACTTAACGTGTTTTTCGTAATTATTAAGAATATCTCAGAAACTTATCATTAAAATAATATTGGTTTAATTCATTTCATTTCTCCCATATTATTTGCCACATTAAAAACACCCTTAGATTGATTATAATTCACCACGATTGTAACAATTTGAAAGAAAATTCTTTAATGGTGTTTATTTTAGCTTCTACGTTAATTTTACATAATCCACTGTCATATTTTTGACAATCCTTAGTCCAAAAAAACACTAAACGTATTGTGTTTTTTTGGAAATTTCGCTTCCATTCAATGTTTGGGCCGCATATTCTCAAACAGATATATGAATCAGAAAGCTTTAGCCAAGAATATAACAGAGTTATTCAAAAATATGTGAAAATATTTCCTTAAATGTGTGAAAATCAGATTTTATTAATTTTCAACCCAAGACGTATGATTAATATTAATTCATGGGTTATGTTAGAATATTATTAATAACTTAAGCAATTCTTAATGGACTTTTATGGTTTGAAAAGGTAACGAAAGCCAATTTATCAGGCTAAAGTTATTAATTTTAAATATTATCTTGAGTGAAAATTGAGGCTAAAAATTTAAAAACTTTAAAATGTCAATAATTAATTTTCTAAATTTTTTGATTAATTACAAACATATTTATCTTTGTTAACAAAATCTATATTATTTAAGTAATAATGAATTGCATAAACAATTATTCGAATAAATTACTTAATGTGTTTTTCCTAGTTATTAAAAATATCGCAGAAATTTATCATTAAAATAATATTGGTTTAATTCATTTCATTTCTCCCATATTATTTGCCACATTAAAAACACCCTGTGATTCATTATAATTCACCTCACTTGTAACAATTTTAAAGAACATTCTTTAATGGTGTTTATTTTAGCTTTTGCGTTAATTTTACATAATCCACTGTCATATTTTTGACAATCCTTAGTCCAAAAAAAGAAGTAAACGTATTGTATAACTTATGAATAAAAAATGTCTTCACTTACATTTGAAAGGAGGGAGAAAGTGAAAGTTGATCAAGAATATTTAGAAATTTAATTGAGAGTTTAAGTAGACAACATTGCTGTTGTGAAAATCCTGATCATTTTATACTATTTTATAATGAAATATTATATTTAAATATATTTAAATTTAAAGACGAAGAAAATGCATCCCATACAGAATTTTCGCTTCCATTAAATGATTGAGATATATAAGACAGAAAATTTTAGCAAAGACTATAACAAACCTATTCAAAATAATGCGAATATATATCTGCAAATATCTTAAAAACCGCATTTATTAATTTTCCACCCAAGACGTATGATTAATATTAATTCATGGGTTAGGTTAGAATATTACTAATAACTTAAGCAATTCTTAATAGATTTTTATGATTTAAAAACGTACCGAAAGCCACTACCTTAAGATAAAGTTGCCAATATTCAATATTATCTTAACAGAATAATTATAGAATAAAAATTATAAAAATGTCAATAAGTATTTTTTTAAAATTTTTTGTTTAATTAAAAAAAGAATATTCTTTTATAAGAAAATCTATTTAAAATCAATAATAATGACTACTTAAGATATTCATTATGAAAATTATTCAAAAATTTAACAACAGCTTCAAAATTTAATATTTTATTTAGATAATTTACCAAAATCTTTACCTCAAATGTAATATGAATTGAGAGTTTAATATTTTGTTTAATTTAAGCTATATTAATCTCTAATTTTCCATGATACTAACCATAATATTATGTTTTCTTCTCATAATTTTCAGTATTTAAAATTATTGATTTTAATTAATCTAAATTCTTTGCTATTTTAAACATGTTTAAGTACATTTTCCACTCACTAAGCATGAACCTGAATCAAATATAAATATATATAAATTTAATCATCAGCAACACATTTCCTCGCACTCTATTATTAATTGCACATTGAGCTAGTAAATTTTATTAACCAATATTACGATATGTATGTACGTAGACACGTGTATGACCACATTATATCCAATAGTAGTAATGACTATAGGCCTCCTGAAAACACTTCATGTGTTAAGGATTTGTCTTATTGCCGAAATCTAAGTTGTGGATTTTAATCGAAAACCAACTTTGAAACACAGACACAAGAAGTAGAATCTTGTGTACAAATTTTACAAAATATAATAACAGATGTAGATTTCATTTGTAGACAGAAAGTCTTACCTAAAATATAATAGACAAATTATTAAAATCAATTTTTATTTTTTCCTAACCAAGACGTATGATTAATATTAATTTAGGGTTATATTAGAAAATTGCCTCTAACTTAAGCAAATTTTAATAGATTACTTATGAGGTTTAAAACTAAGCTACTTTATAAATTAAGTATTTATTTTAGCCTTGTACTTAAAACACATTGCTAAGACTATAATCGATGTGAAAATGTTTCTGTAAAATTCTTAAAAACGGCTTTTATTAATTTTCCACCCAAGACGTATGATTAATATTAATTCATGGGTAACGTTAGATTATTGTTAATAACTTAAGCAATTCTTAATGGATTTTTATGGTTTAAAATCGCAACGAAAGCCAATATATTAGGCTAAACTTATCAATATTCAATATTATCTTAACAGAATAATTATAGAATAAAAATTTTTAAATTGTAAAAATGTCAAAAATAATTTTTTGCTTAATTAAAAAAAAAAAGAATATTCCTTTATAAGAAAATCTATGTAAAATCAATAATAATGACTACTTAAGATATTTATTATGAAAATTAATAAGAAATTTAACAATTGCTTCAAAATTGAATATTTTATTTAGAGAATTTACCAAAGTAATTACATCAATTGTAATATAACTTGAGTGTGTAATATTTAGTTTAATTTAGGCTTTATTAATCTCTATTTGTCATGATGTTTACCATAATAATATATTTTATTTTCATAATATTATTGATTTTAATTAATCTAAAATCTGTATTATTGTAAACATCTTTAAGTACATATTCCACTCACTAAGCATGAAACGGAATCAAATATAAATATATATAAATTTAATCATCAGTAACACATTTCCTCGCACTCTATTATTAATTGCACATTGAGCTAGTAAATTTTATTAACCAATATTACGATATGTATGTACGTAGACAAGTGTATGACCACATTATATCCAATAGTAGTAATGACTATAGGCTAGAATATGGTTTCCTCAAAACACTACATGTGTTAAGGATTTGTCTTATTGCCAAAATCCAAGTTGTGGGTTTTAATCGAAAACCAAATATTTGAGACTCAGACACATGAATTAGAAACTTGTGTACAAATTTTACAAAATATAATAACAGATGTAGATTTCGTTTGTAGGCAGAAAGTCTTACCTAAATATAATAGACAAATTATTTAAATCAATTTTTATTTTTTTCCTAACCAAGACGTATTATTAATATTAATTCAGGGTTATATTAGAAAATTGCCTCTAACTGAAGCAATTTTTAATAGACTGCTTATGATGTTTAAAACTCAGCTACTTAATAAATTAAGTATTTACTTTAGCCTTGTACTTAAAACACATTGCTAAGACTGTAATCGATGTGAAAATGTTTCTGTAAAATTCTTAAAAACGGCTTTTTATTAATTTTCCACCAAGACGTATGACTAATATTAAATCATGGGTTAGGTTAGATTATTGTTAATAACTTAAGGAATTCTTAATGGATTTTTATGATTTAAAATCGCAACGAAAGCCACTACCTCATGCTAAAGTTATCAATATTTAATATTATCTTAACAGAATAATTATAGAATAAAAATTATAAAAATGTCAATAATATTTTTTTAATTTTTTGTTTAATTAATAAGAAATCTTTGTAAAATCAATAATAATGGTTACTTAAGTTATTCATTATAAAAATTAACAATTTATTTAAAATTTAATATTTTATTTAGAGAATATACCAAAGCAATGACATTAATTGTAATAAGATTTATGAATAAATCTCTAATTTCCTATGAAACTAATAATAATATTATGTTTTCTGTCCACTATTGTCTGTACTTAAAATTATTGACTTTAATTAATCTTAAATATCTACTCTTTTAAACATATTTATTTGCAACTACATATTCATTATTCTCTGACTCTAGTATTCACAAATTTAATCTTCCTTAAAACCTTTTGGTGGCTCTCTATTATTAATTACACATTGAGCTAGTGAAATTTATTAACCAATATTACAATATGTAAGAATTGTGCGATTATAAGTAAAATTACTGGAATGACTTGAGGATATAATGAGGTCATATCAAACACTTCATGTGTTAAGGATTTGTCTTATTACCCAAACCTAAGTTGTGGATTTTAAACGAAAATCAAGTAATTTATTTTACTGTTGAGTAATAGTAAATCATTAAATTATTATTGAAATACTCTTATAAAAGTGTTCACAAATTATGGTGGTATAAGAAGGAGATTTTAAAAAATATTTTTCCATAATATTCTTTTAAATATATTTGTTAAAATTTTAATAATTAAATAGCTAAAATGCATACAATACAAATTAAACTTTATAACATTGCAATGTAATATAGTTTGAGCAAAATTAGCTGTTTTAAATTTATTCTTAAACAATACGTATGATTAATATTAATTCACGGGTTATGTTAGAAAATTTCCTATAACTTAAACAATTCTTAATAGATTGCTTATGGTGTTTAAAACTCAGCTACTTCACAAATTATGTATTTACTTTAGCCTTGTAAAACATATATTTTGTGTAAAATATTTGTTTTAACAGTTAAATTGTTTATTTAATTGAAAAAATCACTTAAAATTATGATGCTTACAATTTTGTTTGTGCCAAGTTTTTATTTAGTTTACTCTTTTAACACTTTACTAAAGGTTTTTCCTCCATTTTAAAAGTTTATACCTTGAGTTGTGTTCTAGAATTTCCTTAACTGTTGAAAAGAGTTTTTTAAGTGTGGGAGTTGCCCATTTTTTCCTCCCACATAATTATTAAAAAGTGTTAACTTTAAATCATGCTCTCTATTTTATATATATTTTCCATTAAACTGAACACTTTTCTGCAAGAAATTAATAATGTAAAAACTGAGCTCATCATTAGTGTTAATGAAGTGAAATTAACTGCAACGATTTTGAAATTACTTTGCAGGGAAATTTTGTACTGTTTTTGATGATGCATCTATAGTGTAAGTTCACTTTCATGTAGAAGTGTTCACTTTGATGTTTGAAAAAGCTTTTAAAGGCTGAAACGTTTGGGGAGTTAGTGTTAAAAAGCTTTTGCAGTTAATGAAGCAAAGTGTTTTATTAAGTGATAGAAAACTAAATTCAGTTAGTTTTCTGGAGATTATTTTATGTTTAATTTCCTTCAAAGAAAAGTGGAATATTATTTGAAAAGACTTTTAAACTAATTTTCATAAAACTGAAATACTTGAGCTAAAAGTATGATCAAATTATGTTTTATATGAGAGTTATTCGCTTAATTAGGAAATTTATTTTCTAGATTTTGTATTAGCGTATGATTAATATTAATTGCGTGTTATGTTAGAAAATCATGTATAATTTATTTTGTTTTAAAGAGATTTTGCAATCTTAAGTGATCCAGCCAAGTTTACAATTTTTAAAGTGATTCTTAGTAATTTCATTATACCCTGCACCACCATAGTGGGGAGGGTATTATGCGTTTGTGTAGATATAAAAGTATACCGATCGACTTAGAATCACTTTCTGAGTAGATTAAACGATGTCCGTCCGTCCGTCTGGTCGGCTGGCTGGCTGTCCATATAAACCTTGTGCGCAGAGTACAGATCGCAGTTTTGAAGATATTTCGATCAAATTTGGTACATATTATTTTTTCGGTCCATTATTTCACCTAGCCCCCATACAAATGTCCTTCCGAAATTGGACTTTATCGATCATAAATGTTTAATTTATATATGTATCTCTACAAATTCCGCTCCAAATAAGTTTTATATAAATAAAATTCATGTCACCAAATTTTGTTACGATCAGTCTATAATTAGTCATAGCTCCCATATAGACCCGCTTCCGAAAATCACTTTAACGTGCATAAATCGCCTAAAAATGTTGGCATACTCACAAAATTCAACATAGTAAACTTTCATATAGACACAAATCACACGAACTAATTTCTTGGTGATCGGTCCATAATTGGTCATAGCCCCCATATAAGGCCCACTTCCGAAAATCACTCAAAAATACAAATTATTGAAATTTTAAAAGAAAAATGTTTTTACTATTTTACTTAGTGTAGGGTGTTATATGGTCGGGCTTGACCGACCATACTTTCTTACTTGTTTTTATAAGGTTTTTTTATACTTTAAAAAATATTCAATTTGAAAAAACGTAGAACTTTGTTTTACAAAAATAAAAAAGTACAGAATACATAACCCACATTAACACACGCCCGATTATGCGTTAACTTAGAGTTAAAATTATTTCTGCATGAAAACTGTCAGTGTATCTATTAGTTAATACATAACCAGACTTCGTGTTAATGTGAAAATTAATCTTAATTTCGGTGTTATTATCTTCGTTTTTGTTTTGTGTTGCACTAACTTTATTATGATGATACAAATATTAATTACAGGAATTTTTAACCATTTTTGATATGCTTTGTAAAGTCAAGAGGCCAAAAAATGTTCTACAGTAAAACAGTTTATTTATTTTTTTAGATTTGTCACACTGAGCGTATAATTGATATTAATTAGATGCTAAGTAAGCAAATCCTTAATAACTCTGATAATTTTAAATCAATTTTAAAATTTTAAAAGCGTTTGTCAGGCAAATAGGATTAGAAATCTTTCAAAGTAAAACTAAAAAGCTTAGTAGTTTATAAACTTCTAAAAAAAAGCACTAAAATCTCATTTGAAAATTTAAAATTTTATTAAATAGTTTTTGAAAAAAAATATAGGTATTGCCTAAATCTTAATGATTCTTAGACATTTATTATCGACAATTGCATTTTACTCTCCAAAAATTACCGATTTTTTAACAAATTTATTAAAAAGCTGAATAAATTAAAAAAACAATATGAAAATTTAATTTAGTTCTTTAGATAATTTTATTCATTTCAGAATTTTTAGATTTATGTTACACTGGGCGTATGATTGATATTAATTAGAGGTTAAGTAAGCACATTTTCAATACCTCTGTTAATTCTTAATCAATATTATGATTTTAAACGCCATTGTAAAAAAAAACAGTCGTAGAAATCTTCTAAAGTAAAATAGTTTTGTTTAGTTGCTTCTATACTCTTCAAAAATCGGTCTGAGAACCACATTTAAAAATCTAAAATTTTAACAAAATATTTTTAGACAGTTTCAATTAAATATTTATTTCTTTAAATATTATTATGCCATCATTTCGTAATATTGAAATCAATTCTCAATGATTAAATGATTTCAAAATTGACATTACTTCTTGCTAAGTGCATTTGTTACTACATAAATTGCCTACAAATCGCTACATTGTATCCATATGGATACATTTTAGATTTTTGCACATAACTTCTACATTTATGAATATTTTTTAAAAAATGTTTTTGAGTCTATTTTTGGAATATATTTAGAGATGTCTACAATTTATTTCATTGAATTATCGCTATTTGTGTTTGATTGATAGCAATTTGAATATGTGTGAAAATAGATTTTTGAAACCAATTTTTTTTTTTAAAAAGTTCCTTCGATTTTTTGCATTTGTAAAAACTATAATTTTGTAATAAAAATGATTTAGAATGCTTAGAAACATATTAGGGAAATACAAAAATAAAAAATATTTAAAAAAAATCATTGGGGGCTACAGGATAAGCTTCCAAGACTAAAAATTTCATTTGGTATAATGGATAAACCAGAACACGTAGGACCTTAATATTCATACCAGTCAATATTGATATCAATACCAACCATATGATATACTTAAAACAGCTATTAACACCTCCAGTTAAAACTTGTAGCGAAAGGGTTAATATTAAATGGATTTTTTAACAGTTTAGAAGCTGAGCTGCTTATAACAAAAATATGTTAATTAAGTTAAATTTAATATAGTTTTCTTCATTTAAGAACTTTTTAGATTTATGCCCCACTAAACGTATGATTGATATTAATTAGAGGCTAAAAAGTCCATCCTCAATAACTCTGTTTAATCTGAATCAATTTTGAAATTTTAAAAAGATTTGGCAAATAAACAGACCTAGAAATATTTCGAAATAGAACTTTGTTTGTTTGTTGGTTTTATCCAGAATGAAAATCTCTGCAAAGTTATTTTTTAAAATTTCATGATTTAAAAAAATTTTTTGTATATTTCCTTTTCATCACTTTAAATATAGTCTTTGATCATATTGTTCTTTTAAACTAAATATCTTACCTAAATCGCCGTTAAGATTGTGTTTGTTGGCCATCCCAAACTGAACAAAATCCAAAACGGATGTTTAGTAATTTCTTTCTCATCCTGTGGGATTAACACTTCCGCTACATAGTTAAGTTTTTTCTGGTTTAAAAACAGTTTAAACGAAATTTATAAAACATAGTGGAACATAATAGTCACACTACAAAAAGAAAGTAATCATCGCGTACAGCTGTGCTATAAATAAACACTAAAAATAACTATGGTTGGAAAAAACATCAAGAATGAGTTAGTTTTGTCTAAATGTATCCTTTTTTTATTTATATATTTCGCTGTTATTATGGAGAGAAATATAAGCTTGTTTGCATGTAGTTTGGATGAAAAACTAAGAAACTCCGACTGTTTTTGATGTTAACAATGTTGCTTCTAAAAGTAATAAATTTGTCTGCCGTGTTATTGTATGCATGTTACCTTCCACAAATGTTCCTGTTGGCTGATACTACTTATATACATGTGAAAAAATTTCACTTGTAAGAAAATTAAAATCAACGGGGTTCTATGAAGAACTTTTTGAAATAATTTAAAGCTGCTAAAAAGTTTTTATTGCAAACTAACGTTACAGTAAATTTAAGAAAAAATTAAAATCAAAATTATTTAAATTCCAAAAAATAAAATAATTAATTTGAAATAATCTTAAATCTCTATTTATTCATACTAATCACAAATTTAATCTTGTTCAATACCTTTTGCTTGCCCTCTAATAATCTACAATTAAGTATTGAGATAGTACAATTTATTAACTAATATAACAATTTTTGTATTCATGCACGTAGATGTTTGTTTATGTGATTGTTAATAGCATTACTAGTAATGACTTTTGGGTATATGGTCATATGAAAACACTTCATGTGTTAAGGATTTGTCTTATTGCCAAAATCTAAGTTGTGGGTTTTAATCGAAAGCCAAGTAATTGAACTTACAGTTAAGTAATATTAATCATTTTTGGCTTTGTTTGCTTTTGGAGTAAATTAAAAATTCATACAAACATTTTTAAACAAATTATCGCCAAAAATGAATTACGCGAGCTTCAAGTGTGATTAAATTAAGTCTTGTTTTTGATTTATTTGCTTAGTTAGGAAATTTTAAAAATATTTGTTATACTAAGCGTATAATTAATATTAATTGGAGATTATATTAGAAAATCTTTTATAATTTAGTGAACTAAAAAGTGATTTTGAAATTCTAAAAAGTTTTGAAAAGCTTGCTAATTATAGAATTTATTTAACATTCCTATGATTACATATAAAGAAATTTTCAAATGTTAAAAAGGTTTATCAGGTAACCAGACTTAACAGAAATGATTTAAGGTAAAATGCTTTTGCTTAGTGACTTTAAAACCCCCTTAGAAATGGTGCTAAAGGCACTTGAAAATTTAAAATTGTTATAAAACATTTCTATACTGTATTTTTTAAATTTAATTTCAAATAATTCCGCCTTCTTAAAATTAATTAAAATTCTCCATTACCCCACTTGGGGGCATTTGTTGAAGTATTTCCCATGTAGATTGCACTGTTCTTCCTAATTATTGGAGTATCGTGCGTCTCCATGAACGGTGTTGCCATTAAATCCATTGTTATTGTTTGTATCAGTTTAAACGGTTATTGTTCCAGCTAAGTAGATGATTGGTCTGCTGTAGCGGGTCTTCGGATACATGTATGATGTTGCCATAAGGATTCAATCGATTGTTATTATTGCCTTGTGTCAGTTTCGTTAATCGGTTATTGATTATTACTACAACAGTTTTATTTGGAACCGGAGTCAATTATACCAATAATATGAAAATGAATTAATCATTTAAGATTTGTTAAAATTATGTTGCACTAGACGTATGAATGATATTAGGCTAAGTAAGCAAATCCTCAATAACTCTGTTATATTTGAAGAATCAATTTTGGAATTTTGAAAGGGTTTGTCAAATAAACAAACATATAAATAGTGTTGCGATTTTTGTTTTAATTTCTCATTTCTCATATTAAAAGACTTTCACTGCAAATTTTCTTGTGAAACACACTGTTAAACAGATAAATAAATGAAGGTTGTTGGCGTTACTATTACCTTCTCTCATGCTATAATTTTGTTTTCAGTTGTCAATCCCTTTTGACTCTCCCACTCGATCAGTACGTATACACATGTATGTACATATGTTTGTAACATTTAAATTGCGCTCATTAAGATCGCCAAATTCATTACCATATATGGTAATAATTCTGTTTTACAAGTTTAAATTTGTTTTGTCCTTTTCGCACGTATGTACCGTCTAATGTTTGATATCTATTCTATTTTGTTTTTCTTACTGCACAATACATAATTAAAAAACGCACTTAATGATCTTACATCAATTTTAAATTTCATTATTAAAGTGAACGTAGTGACAATAAGTCTATGCTGGTCAAATTAAATTTAAATCCTAAAGTTTTTTTTTAATAATCTTGCTCAAATTAAAGACATTTTCTACAAAAAAACCAAAACAAGAAAATTAATTTACTAAAACTTAATAAAAGTCAATATATTTTATAAAAAGCAAATTTTTAAACAAATTTCAAGTGAAATAAAAATAATTGATAAAATAGAAGGTAAGAATTAGTGCCAATAAAACAAGTGTAAATTCTAAAACAGATCTTTTTATTCCTTAAAGGAAATCTATTGAAATTTGGTCGTGGAATTTTCCTCGACCCACAGCTTTTTGGAAAACCCCAAGAGGTTGATTCCAAACCAAAACTTCATTTTCAACACAAAAACTTCATTCAGACAAGAACCACTAAGTTTCCACGTGAACTTCAAATCATTGAAAGTGACTTCTAATTCTCTACATGTGAACAGATTTACCACGTAACAAATATCGTTCCCGAAAAGTACACACAATCACGTATAAATTATTCCTTTAAAAATTCATTTAAATACCAAAATGTTCCAAAACTGAAATAATTTAGAAATTCTAATATAAAATTTTAAAATACTACCTTAACCACATTTAATTGAAATTTCTTATTAAAAGAATATGTATTAATATTTCTACACAACTACAAATATGTTACATAATCAAAACTAATATTTAACCTAAAAATCAAATTCTTTGCCTTAAAACACATTTAAACACTAAATCTAATGTGAAATTAAAATTTAAAACAATTGTTACAAAATTATATAATATAAATAATCAGACTATTTCTAAAACTTAATATATCTTAATATTGCACAATAATTATAACTAAATTAAATAATTAATTTTAAAAATAAACATGAATTAAATTAATTATTAAAATAATACTCTTGTTAATCATTAAAACCTAAATCTAAATTCTAAAATCAAAAAAACATCAAATTACAACAATATGTAAAAGGTATTTAAAAGTATTACAAAACAATTAAAAACATATAAAAAAATCAAACGTGAAACTTAAATTAAAACCTAACACTAATTAACATACAAATGAATTAAAACTATCAAATTAAAACAATTAATTTAAAATTAAAATTAAAATGATTTAATACTTTTAAATATCTTAAACTTAAATTTAAATTTACTAACTAAGTTTTTCTAGTGTAAACTAAAGAATCTTTATTTTACTTTATACTTTATTTTTTTTCTCTAATAATATAAACACTCTAATTGCAAAAAACTAAGTTCTTTTTAAAGCAACAACAACAACAACAACCTCATCAGTTTGATTTGATTGCTGGGCCCTCCGATCGGAACATATTAAAATGAAGCATCATAATTTTGGTTGTGAGTAAAATTGTAACACATTATATTTTTTTTGTAATTATTTATCAATAGCTTAATATAAGTATTTCTCATTTATTTGTCCGATAGTCCGATTCTACCTTGTCCACATTCTCTTTACTTTTATTATTTTCTTAAATTTGTTATTTTCTTCAACTTCATTCATGTTTATTTTGTTTTTATCAATGAATGAGTATCTGTTGTTTTTATTATGATCATTTTTTTTTTCCTTATTTTCTTTTCTCAATAAATATTACACTAATTTGTATTCTTAAAATTTAAAAATATGCAATCTTAATTTATTTAAAAAGGGAAGGATAGACCAGACAAATGGTTGCTTTTGTAAGTAGGTAATATGTCATCTTTTTTAGGCACAGAAGTAAAATTAAGGGTATATGAATTCTGTCAAGGCGTCTGACATAATTATAGTCAGAAGGGTGGGAAAATTGTACCCCAATGTGCTTAATATCTTGCACCAATAGATTTGAAGTTTTAATTGTTGAAATATTTTATTTTTAAATACACTCTGTGGTAAATTAAGGCAAGAGAGTGTATTATATGTTTGCGTCATGAAATCGGGTTAAGAACAGTATAGACCACTGAGCTAGTCAAACACCAAAACTTGCCTTTAACCAAGTTCTTTTCTTTAGAAAATAAACACATTTCTGTCAAGACGAATATTCAATAATTTGTGTTATTCTTTCGGAAACGACGCGTAACAATAGTTGTACTTCAAAGTAGAATAGTTTTAGCAATTTTACGTTATAATAAAATTGTTTAAAAAACGTTATGTGAAACTTTTAACCACTTTAATTCCTTTAAAGTAAAGACATATCCTAAATCGCCGTTGTAATTTGAATTGTGGACCACACAAACTAAGCTAAATCCAAAACGGAGGTATAGCAATTTCTTTCTCATCCTGTGAGCTCAACATTTTCGCTTCACAGTTTAGTTTTGTTTTCCCACATTCTCGAGCTACTGCAGCAAAAAGTAATCTACGTGTACAGACATGCTATAAAATTAACTTTTTTGGAAAGCAAACAGCACGGTTTCTTTTGTTTTTCATATTTTTTTTCCTTTTTTGCATTTTGTTATATTATGAAGCGATAAAAATTTTTGCATGTTGTTTGCACTTTTTCGGTTTTTAGAAAACAAAAAAAATCCGGCTGTTGTTGGTATTAAATATGTTGCAGCTAAATGTTATAATTTTGCCGGCGTGTTATTGTCCTTACTCCCTATAAATGTTGAAAAAACGTTTAGAAACTCTGGCTGTTTTTGATGTTAACAACATTAAATGTAACTGTGTTTCCTCCAACAAATACTATTGGTGGCTGATATTAGTTGAAAAATTACACTCGAAAGAAAATGTTAGTTTTATTTACAGAAAACTGAAGTTAATACTTATAAGAAGATTACATAAACAATTATGTAAATTTCAAACAAACTCAAATATATAAAGAAATGTGATCTGGTGATAGTGAAAAATAATAATCCTGAATTCTAATTCTCAACAAAGTTAGTAAAATAGATAATATCTGCAAGTAATATTGGACAACTGAAGATTGCTGGTTGGAACAATTAATATTTCTATTTACATATTCGATGACAAAAATAGAAATAAATGAACTGTTGCATGTATATTAATCATAAGTTCGATTTAAACTCCAAATTTTCATTATTTTAAAATTTTCTCTTAATATTGAGAAAATTATTTTTAAATTTTAATAACACTTAACGTTTTAATATCATTTCAATTGCAGTGTCATTAAATTTAAGATAAAATCGAAACAAAAAACTTAAGTAAATATTTACTAAAAAAAATGTTTTAAAAATTCTAGTTTTGTACTATTTTTATTATATTTAATCTATGTTCTTTTAAACAAAATTTTAATAAAATATTAATACTGAGAATAAGTTGTTTCCAAATTATTTTAGAATTCGAAAATCCACTAAAAACTATTTGAGTTAATAACGATTTTCATAAATAACTCCTAATTAATATTAATCATACGCCTAGTATGTCATAATAATATAAAATGAAATTAACTATTCAATGGAGGATTTTATTTATTAAAATTTTAAGATTTAAAATACTTTACTAATCCTATACATAATATTTCCTTGAAATCCTTTAAAATATTAGCAACATAGAGAAATTTAGCTGAAAATATTTCCAACAAACTTTGTTACAATTTTTACAAATTATTTATTATGAGTGTATGAGAATAACTTTTATATGTTTTGTTGCGTCAAAAACTGTTGTTACTACAAGAAAGAAATTGTAAAAATTTAAAAAATTGTCTGTATCATAGTTGTATATGTTGAAATGTAAATGAAATTTTTTCAAAATTACTTTTTTCTTTGTTTAAGAAACTCTTTTTGTTATTTTTAATAATTGGTATATGTATCATCATGGTCGTCAGAGTGGACCACTAAAACCAGGATATTTTTATGTACAAGTTTTACTAAACAAAACACAGCAACACTACATTTAATACTCCTACCTACAACTACATATTCGTTCTTATACTGAAACCATCATGATGTCTGCTTTTCGCTGTTTTTCTAAAGTCCTATTTTAGGGATTTTCTATTGTTGCTAAAGGATTTGTTTTGCAATTTCATGTTTTATTTAGTTTTCTAGTAAAATTTTATATTTATTTTGTATTTTGCAATTTTGTTTTGTTTCTCTTTAAAACTTTTATTCCTGTACTGTTTTTTTAACAAACCTTTCGTTGAGGTAGCATTTTATTTTATTTGAAGAGAATGAACATAAAAAACAATGAAGTTTTGTTTGTATAATATTAGTAAGGATTTGCAATTTTCGGTTTCAGGTTGCGAGGTTTTTATATGTAAATAGTCAACACCTATTGTTGTTTACTTATTTATTGTAACATATATACTTACATGTGTTTTTTATAAATCGCCTTAATGTATGCTACATTTTCTCTGTTGGTGGATGCATTGCGCGTATGCTTGTTTATTTATACTATTGTTAATTTTATATTCATGTTTTTTATGGGAATAAAAATACCAACATTAATTAAGGCAGAGTATGCGGTATAACTATTTTCATCACCTAATAATTAAAATAATGAAAAAAGTGGGTAATTGTAAAAAAAAATTATATAATAAGAATAAAACGAATATAAAAGAAAATGTATAGTTTAGTGGAAAAAATTCAGAAAAATCCCGCAACATCTAAAATTTTTTATAGAGAATTCGTTGATAATATCAAAAAATGTTTATAAAAATTCTCAATTTATAAATTAAGTCTAGATTATTCAAAGAAAAATATACTGTTTTTAACAATAGTCATACTGGACGTATGAGTAATATTAATTATATGATCTCAATGGATTTTAGTGTCTTTTTTCAGAAACTATTGAAGGTATGATAAAACTGATTTGTCGTACATTTTACAATTTGTTTGAAACGACAATTGCACATTTGCTTTCATGAGTTATTGATATGTTGACTTTTTATTCTTGTATTGAAATTAATGCGCCTGCTCAACATTTTTTTCGGCTCAAGTAAGAAACAAAATTTGGTACAGTTACTTGGTAGAATTTAATGTTTGGTTGTTTTATATAGTTAAAGTGGACACGTAGTTTTGCATATATTTGGTAAGAATTTAAGCACATTTAGATTATTAGGTAAAAATAACTTTTTACCACTGTAACCCAAGTTCGTGTAATGTGGACCACTTAAATTACTTGATTATGTACTACTGGTCCATATTAGCCGACAATAACTATGTACTTTGTAAGCAATCTATCTAAGCCAAGAAAGCGACTTTTTAGTTGGTATTAATACAAATATATTGAAATTAAATTTTTTAATCATTCATGATTAGCTGGTTCATGAATTTTATGTATTAAATACTAGTCCACATTACCCTCATATAGTGGTCCATATTACCCTCCAATTTTTTTAATGCTGATTTTTGGGTTCCTTACAATATTTTCACATAAATTTTTTATCCTTTAACGGAAAAAATTTTCAACTGCAAAAACCATTAGAGAATATATTAGCTAATTTATTGCTTCACAACTCTTTATCCATATATATTGTGGCCAAAATTTAGAAAAAACAAAACGGTAGTCCACATTACCCGAAGTTACTCTATTATTTGAGATATACATAATATATGCCTTAACATATAATGAGTAATTGTAGCAGCTATTACAGCTAGTTGTGAATATTTTACTTTAAAATACTGCTTGAATAAACCTTAATTAACACTTTAAAATGCCGTGCAACAATATCACTTAAGGAAATGGACTCCTAAATAAACACAGGCAATTATTATAAACTTATTCATTCAAACAATAGCAGCCTTTTAGGCTTAACATAAAATCAGCTACAAATATATAGGTCCTGTTATGAATAACAAATGAATTAAGCGAACAAACTGCCATTAGCATTAAACCCTATAGATCATTTGAAAACCAAAAATATGTACATGTGGTCTCGGACCAGTAATTACACAAAAGATAATAAAAGCAAATAAGTACAGAAATTTAAAACTTCTAAAAGGCAACTAAATCTCAACTAAATGAAATTATAATTTTAGAATTAAATAATAAGCAGAATCAGTAGTTTAATTCCTGTTAAAATACACAACAAAATATAGTTAACATAAACTACAGGCTCCTTTAAGTTTATTTTGTTAAAATAAAATCATGGCATACTTCCAGGGGTTCATATATGAAAAAGACCTCATTAAATTGGGATAATTTACAAACTTCAAAAAAGCAATGAAATCTTAACAATATCAAATAATGATTTTAAAATTAAATATCCAGCAGTTTATAAATATTGAAACTCTCTTGAAATTCAAAGGAAAATATATTTATGCTTTAACTGCAACTTATTTCATTATCAAAAATGCATGGCATACTTTTAGGTGTTCATATGTCAACAGGATCTGATTAAATTGTATGTTGAAGCTTTACACAAACAGTTATCATACACTGTTAAAAACTCGATTCCACAATATTTATTCTCCTCGAAAAATAACAGACATCTTGGGTGAAGGAAAGAAAAATAAGAAATGAAATGTTTCTTCTGGTTTTAACTCAAAAATGAACAGAAAATTATTCATATTAAGCAACAAGAAAAACTCAATTAAATGTAATGACCATTACTACAGATTTCTGAAATTATTATTTCCATGTCTTGTTTTTAATTTTTAAAACAAATTGGAACTAAAAAAACAAGTAAGAAAGTATGGTCGATCAAGCCCGATCATATAGTACCCTACACCAAGTAAATGTGTAAAAATATTTTTCTTTTAAAATATCAATAAATTATATTCGTGGAAGTGGGCCTTATATGGGGGCTATGACCAATTATGTACCGATCACCATGAAATTAGGTAGTGTGATTTATGTCTATATGAAAGTTTACTATGTTGAATTTTATGTATATACCAACATTTTTAAGTGATTTATGCACGTTAAAGTGATTTTCGGAAGTGGGTCTATATGGGAGCTATGACTAATTAATGACGGATCGTAACAAAATTTGGTAACATGATTTTTGTATATATAAAACTTATTTGGAGCGAAATTTGTGTAAATACATATATAAATTAAACATTTATGACCGATAAAGTCCAATTTCGAGAGAACATTTGTATGGGGGCTAGGTGAAATAATGAACCGATTTCAGCCAGTTTCAATAGGCTTCGACCTTGGGCCGAAAAAATTTTATGTACCAAATTTGATCGAAATATCTTCAAAATTGCGACCTGTACTCTGCGCACAAAGTTTACATGGACAGCCAGCCAGACGGACGGACAGACGGAAATCGTTTAATCGACTCAGTAAGTGATTCTATGTCGATCGGTATACTTTAAGGTGGGCGATAGACCAATATTTTTGGGTGTTACACACATCTGCACAAACGCATTATACCCTCCCCACTATGGTGGTGTAGGGTATAAATACCTTATCAAATGGATGACATTGAAAACATCAAAATAGCATTAAAATCTGAACAAAATCAAATAATGTTTTTAAAATTAAATTCCCAGCAGTTTCACAATATTGAAAATCTCTTGAAATGTAAGGGAAGTTATATTCAAGTTTTACCTGCAGCCATCATTATTTTACTTACATCATTAACACAAATTCATGGCATACTTTCAGTTGTTCATATGCCAAAAAGATCTGAATAAATTGTATGTTAAAGCTTTACACAATGAAAATACACTAGGAAATTATAACTTTACAATATTTATTCTGTTCGAAAAATAACAGACATCTTGGGAGAAAAAAAAATGAACAGAAAATTATTTATGTTAAGCAACAAGAAAAACTCAGTTAAATATAATGACCATTAATACAGATTTTTGTCTTTCCATGACCTGTTTTTAAAAATGGAATTGAAACTGAAAAATTATAATTATTTATGTTAAACGTAATAATAACTCGGATTGTTTTAAGGAATTCATAAATTTACATGTTCATGCTGTTAAATTTAAGATTTTGGAGAAATGAATAATTTAACAACAAGGAAAAATATAATGAAACATTTTAAAAGAAATAAAGCAGACAAAACATAAAAAGGGATTAAAGATTACTGATATGAGTGAACTATAAGGATTTCATATAATTAAAAAATAAGAATAGCTATGACATTAAGTAAATATTATTAAAAGTTATATCGGGAAAATTTATTTAAAGAGGACGTAAAAAATATATAAATTATAATGGAATTAATTAATACCATAAATTTAAGATGTTCTTTTCATAAATAACATTAAGAAGTTGCTAGTCTTTCTTATTTTATTCTATTGAAGAAACCTTTTAAGATTATTTCTGGACCCATTCAAATTCTAAAATCACACATAAATGTAGACACATAAATGGCTTTCAACACAAATTTTGAAAATTTTAAGCACTCTTCTGATCAATCTAATTTACCTTAAATATTTTACATAACAAAATATACTTCTACAATAATTTCCTTAAACAAAGTATTTAAGAAATATTTATTGTTTTCTCTTCATCATATTGTACCTTTTTGGCTTGAGTTTAAGTCCTTTGGAACTCTACTATTGTTATCTGTACAAGTGTCCAAATATGTATAAAATGGAGGTGTATGTGTTTTTATGAAAATATTTGTATACATATGTATGGGTACATGGATTCATTTCCGCTTTTATTGTGGCCCTTTTTAAGGAAAGCACGATAAACAAATTTAACAGAGTTAATGAAATTAGGGAGGTTATAGTTGGTAGAAATAAACTTTAATATACATTACCTGAAACAAAATATCAAATCTGCAATTAATGGATCCTAAAGAATAACTGCAGGTTGCACTAGAATAGACTCGCGATTATTTTAAATCTATCACAGTAATTATACACTTGACCTTCGTGAGAAGGGTATGTATAAGTTTGCAATTTCTACATTTTTCATTTCCGATCCATAGAGTATATATATTCTGGATCTTTATATATATAGCGGAGTCGATTAAGCCATGTCCGTCTGTCTGTTGAAATCAACTTTCCGAAGCCCCTAAATTCATACATCAATATCTCCGGAATTCTTCCGGCTCGGTTGCTATTTAAAATCGAGAAAATAGATCCACAAATGTCTGAGATATAAGGAAAAAACCAGGACAACCTCGATTTTTGACCTTTTTTACCTATATCTGGATTACTAAGTCATTAATATAGACAATATGGATATCTAATGATAGATATTTCATAGACCTTTGCAACACCTTTTTAACTCGATTTTTTTTGCTAAATATTAAAAAAAATAATTTAAATTTAAAAAAATAAAAAAAAATTTTAACTCGATTTTTTTTCGCTAAATATTAAAAAAAAATATTTAAAATTTAAAAAAAAAAAAAAATTAAATTTAAAAAAACAATTCGAAAATATTTTTTTTTCAAAAAATTAAAAAAAGCTTCTAGAAAATTATTTAAGTCAACGAGTTCGTTCATAAAGAGGGAGACTTCATAAGTTCACTACAGCCTATTGAAGCAAGCGTACTTCAAGGAAGTATACTGGGCCCCTTCCTATATTTGCTATATACTTGTGATATGCCTACAAACAGTCGAACCCACATATCTATTTTTGCTGATGACACAGCTATACTAGCCATTCATGAAAACCCCCAAGAAGCATCTGTACTTTTACAAGCAAAAATGTATACATCTCACTTTCACATTGCGAAGAGAATCGTGCAGTCCAATCCTAATAAATAATCATATAATACCTCAACAAACTGAAGTTAAATATCTAGGTCTGCATCTAGACCGACGTCTTACCTGGAAAAAACATATAGATACGAAATTGACTCAAATGAAGTTAAAATTACTACAAATTTACTGGCTAATTGGTAAAAACTCGAGATTGAGTTTAGATTGCAAACTTTTGCTGTACAGCTCAATAATAAAACCCATATGGTGCTATGGAATTCAATTATGGGGCACGGCCTCAGCTTCTAATATTGAAAAAATTCAAAGATTCCAAAATAAAATATTACGAATGATAACAGCAGCGCCTTGGTATGTGAGAAATATTAACATTCATAAAGACCTAGGTGTCTCCCTGGTGAAAAATGAAATAAAAAAACAAGCAGTGTCATATTTTAAAAAGTTAGAAGTTCACCCAAACCCACTTGCACGAACATTAATGAGAAGTAATGGCTACATCCGACTAAGAAGAAGGAATCCAACAGACCTGCGCTGATGATAGGATCTATAAATTAAATATAATTTTTCGTCCAACTGTGGTTGGACGTAAATAAAAAATAATATTTAGATTTAAGATTTGAACAAATTATTGATAGTTCATATTATTTTGTGAAGATACAATAAATAAAATATGGAAAAAAAAATAATCAGAAAACAACTTTGGAAAAAAAAAATAAATTTTGTTTACCTAAAAATATTTAAAATTTATATTTCGAAGTATAATTTGGTGAAGAGTATATAATATTTGGCACAGACGAATATAGCTTCTTACTTGTTTTTATTTAAGGAACATTTTATATGGAAAACATTAATAATATTTCTATTATTATCTGATTAAACATTAAGTTATAGATTTTGCGTTTCCACAGCTATAAGCTTTTGATTCCGAAAATCTTAAAAAAATCTCCATTTTGATTTTAGAAGAACTTATATTTTTATCTCTTTTCATATTAAAATATTGATTTTGTGTGTCCCCACATTAAATTACACATTCCCAAATCCCCATCTAGAATACCCATTTTTATTTCTCGACAATTTTGTATAGAAAATCATATATTAATAGTTATATTTGTATCTACATAATATTCAATAATTACGTTTGTTACGTTTCCCCGGGTGATATTTTTGTGTTATTTTTCCTTGATTCATCGTTTTCTGTTTACCGAGCCAAAATTCTTAAATCCCAAAATTTTTAACAAAATCCTCAATTGAATTTTTTTTATTTTCCATATTTTCTATAGTATTAGTACAGTTTTTATCAAAGCAATATATTTCATTTTAATTTAGCTCATTTTCTAAAAAAAAAAGTTACCTGGCTAGTATTAATACTTTTACTCCTTGCAAATGTACGTAAATGTATATTTTAAATGTAATGTCGGTTGTTTTTTCATTTTTCTTTTATTCTGTTTGGTCAAACACAATGTTTTTGTCATGGCCAAGGCAGCAGTGCTCCAAATATATACTCACCAAACCTACCCACATATTCCTGGCTACGTTTACTAGCAAAAAAATTTCCCAAAAAATAAAATAAAAATTCCAATTTACACAGGATGAAAATGTTTGGGTTTTTATTTGGAAATAAAGCAAAGAATAAAAAACCAAATATAACCGGAAATAGAAAGAAACTGAAAAAAATATTCTTTGAAATTTCATTTATTTACAGTTTAAATAAAATGTGTATTTCTTACTATTTGACAGAGAAATAAGAGACATACACAATTTTATGCTGTTTCCTGTTAGGGTTTTATATATTTTGTTTCATTTGTTATCAAATTTAAACACCAGACAAGACAATATTCACATGAAATTAAATTATAACAAGTAATGTGACAATAAGATTGGAATGATATTTAAAAGAAAATCTCTTACTTTTAGCAAGAAAGAGGAAAATTGTATTATATTTCAATAATAAAATGAAAATGAAAACCATTTAATTAATTAGAGAGAGAAGAAAATATGTAAACAATAAGAATATAATTAATTATTAGTTTTTTACACAAAATTGTTGTGTGTAAAAAACTGTTGTTAAAATTTTAATTGTGTGTATATTCGAAATAATTAAATCTTTTGTCTGTATATTTTCCATGCCACCAAACCAAAATTATTTTTTTTTAATTTTTTATCATTTATTTTTTTTTTTCATTAAAAATTTATAAAAACAAATTCCCACAACACTTGAATTTTACAAAAAAAGGACAAAATAAAACTCTACATTTACAGATACAAATTATCCCTCTCCCTCTCTAATTTACAGTACTATTCATACAATTCTCAATAACTTTACCATAATTACTGGTTAGCATACATTTAGGTGTTTTATTTTTTAAAATAACATACATTAAATATTCATGTATTGAATATAAGAGTGGTAGCGTGTCAGAAGGTTTATTGACACAACTGCTGAATTGAAAAACTGCATACGGAAATAATATTTTAAACCAAATGACTAAAAACGTTATGGGAATTGAAATGATATATAGACAGACAGAGTAGTGGAACAATTGCATTATGAAAAATTAATTAGATACAAATAAACTTGTGAGCAGTGCAACACATTTTATGAATGCATAATTATTATTTGAAGTTGATGGTAAATAAAACATACCAATTTATATTTTAAATAGAGCAATATAGTACTTATGTTTCAAAACAATTTAAGCCATCGAATATGTTACGGTAAGTTTAACTCACAACAAGCAGTTACAAATGTGTAGAACTTAATGATTTTTATACCCTACACCACCATAGTGGGGAGAATATTATGCGTTTGAGCAGATGTTTATAACGCCTAAAAATGTTAGTCTAACACCCACCTTAAAGTATACCGATCGACTTAGAATCACTTTCTGAGTCGATTAAACGATGTCCGTCTGTCCGTCCGTCTGGCTAGCTAGTTGTCTGTCCATGTAAACCTTGTGCGCAAAGTACAAGTCGCAATTTTGTAGATATTTCGATCAAATTTGGTACATATTATTTTTTCAAGGACCAAGCCTATTGAAACTGGCTGATATCGGTCTATTATTTCACCTAGCCCCCATACAAATGTCCTTCCGAAATTGGACTTTAGCGGTCATAAATGTTTAATTTATAAATGTATCTCCACAAATTGCACTCCATATAAGTTTTGTATATACAAAATTCATGTCACCAAATTTTGTTACGATCGGTCCATAATTAGTCATAGCTCCCATATAGACCCGCTACCGAAAATCACTTTAACGTGCATAAATCGCTTAAAAATGTTGGTATACACACAAAATTCAACATAGTAAACTCTCATATAGACATAAATCACACGACCTAATTTCATCATGATCCGTCCATAATTGGTCATAGCCCCCATATAAGGCCCACATCCGAAAATCACTCAAAAATATAAATTATTGAAATTTTAAAAGAAAAATGTTTTTACATTTTTACTTAGTGTAGGGTATTATATGGTCGGGCTTGACCGACCATACTTTCTTACTTGTTTTTCATTAAAAATATATAAAATCAAATTCCCACAACACCTGAATTATACAAAACAAAACTCTACATTTACATATGTAAATTATTCTTCTCTCACTCTCTAACTTACGGTACTATTCATACAATTCTCAATAACTTTACCATAATTACTAGTTAGCATACATTTAGGGGTTTTATTTGTTAAAAAACATACATTAAATGGAGGAGCCGCAGAACGAATTGTACTTTTTCGCATTTTTTTGATAAATTCTTTTTTCAGGTTCATGCTGTGTTTTAAGGGGCGAAATAAATAAAACCCAATTTCCCAAAAATTTTAAATGAGCAAAAATGTACTTATTGTTCTGCGGCTCCTCATGTATAAAAACGATTCCCGCAACACCAGATTCATTACAAATTAAAAGTGTTAACAATTACAAATTATCCCTCTCTCTCTCTCGCTCCATCTCACACTTAATTTATTATTTCACACAATTCACAATAACTTCACCAAAATTACACGTTAGCATACATTTAGGTGTTCTGTTTTATTTGTTCAAATAACATATTTAAATATTCATGTATTGAATGTTTATATTAATATAAAAGTGGCAGAGTGTTTTGTTGGTTTATTGACACAACCGCTGCAATGAAAAACTGCATACGGAAAATTTTGTTGAATTAATATAACTAAAATCACTGTGGGAATTGAAATTATATACAGACAGACAAAAGTGAAACAATTGCATTATGAAAAATTAAAAACATGCTAATAAAGTCGTGAGCAGTGCAAAACTAATGAATTCATAATGGTTATTTGAAGTTGATGGTAAATAAAACACATTTACATTTCAAAATGTTTATTGCTTTACTTTAACCTAAAAGTATGTTACGGTTAGTTTAACTCATAACAAGCCAAAGTTGGTCAATTTGAATAGGACATTTTTTATAACTTGTTAAAGGCATTAATTTTGTGTATGAAATCATGAACATTTGATTAGGCCGGCCATTTATTAATACAGTATTTAAATCGAAAAAAAATATTTTTATTTAAATTTAAGTCCCCTGCTTAACATATTGATACCCAAAAACTTATTAAAAATGTTCAAGATAATATTTGCTTTGTCTTTAATAAAATTATATAAATTGTATTAATAAATACAATTAGTTTCCCCAGCTAAAATTTTTAATTCCTAAAAATTATTCAAAATTCCCACTTATCAATACTAATACAGTGGAGTCGGGATAGAGTGAACTAATTAATGCAAGACCTGTCCACTTTATCCAATAAATTCACTTTATCGAGATTGAAAAAATTATAAAAAATTGAATAAAATTTTATGTGAAAAATGAACATTTTATTATATTTTTATAAAGGGACAAATAAATCATTAATGTTTGCTTGTTTTGTACATGTACTTTTGGCTTTTTGTACTGCTAAATCACGAAATTTGTAAAACTAAGATATTTTCATAATCTTTAGTATTGGCTTTTCAAAAATTTGAACAGCTTGAGTTGCTGCTTTATATCCTTGAAGCCAGCCTGCGCTTGCATTGAAACCTCCTGATCGTGTAACTGCTCGTGTATTTTTTTTATTTTGCCTTAAGCATTTCTCCACTGACCGGCAAATTTTTACATCGCTGCTTTAAAAGTCAATTATGGAGTATTTTTTCGACACTTTTATTGTGGCATAGAATTCCACTTTGTATTTTTGAATGCCACATATTGTGGACTTTGCTACACCAAATTTATTTGCTAGAACTGTAACTCCCACTCCATTGTCCATATCTTTAATTATTTCTTGCTAAACTTTTAGAGAAAGAATTTTTCTTGGTTTATATAGCAATACAAATAGTAGAGTCAAAAAAGTCAAAAATCTCAGAAAAAACCAAAACAAAAATAACGGTGTTGTATACAAAATGTGTGTAAAAAAATAATGAAACTTAGTTTAAGTGGTATAAAAATACTAATGAGAGTCAAAACTGCCTGTAGACAAAAAATTAAAATAAAAACTTTTGATTTTAAATTTTTTTGAAAAAAAAAAACTAAAGTTCACTCTATAGAGGTAGGCGATGTTCACTCTTTAGAGTCTGCAATGTATAAAATTGTGTGTTCATACTATCCACTAGTTCATATTATCAAGTGTTCACTCTAACCCGACTCCACTGTACTTTTTTTTAGAATTCTAAACAAAAATAGTTTGATGCCAAATTTTGCTTTCAAAAATTAGTACAAATTTTCTATGTCTTAGAACAATATATATTTTGTATCTTTATCTAATTTTAATACCCAAAAAAAATCAGAAATACCCAATCTCCAAAAACCTGTTAGAAATGTAAGGCTATTTTGTGTAGAGCTACAAAAATTTTATTTTTCTATGTGATTAAATATTAGACAATTGCTTCTGTTGTTTCCCCAGTTAAAATTTGGAATTCCCAAAAACTTTTCAAAAAATCCCCAAAATTTCATTTTTTATTTTTTGTCAATTGGCAGTATTTTTTTATTTATCAAACTAAATTTTTAGATTCCTATACATTTTTCAATAATATTTCTGAAATTTTAATAATAAAATATAAAAAGTTAATATTTTTGTCGACTAATTTAATATAACTTTATTGGTCTTTCATTTTACAAACAAAAATTTAAAATTCACAAAAACTTTTAAAAAATTTTTAAAAATTAATTTTGTTTTTTAAATATTTAGTTAACTAAATTGAAATTTTATATTTCGAAACAATGTACAAAAATCCACAAAACTTTTTTAAAATTGGTTAACATATCGCTTAAATACATTAAAGCGATAAATAGGGGTGGATTTTCAAGAATTTATAATTAAAATTATGCACCTAAAATGCTTTATAAAAAAAAACATTATTAAAGGGTTTAAACCACCATACTGAACGAGTATTTATCTATTTTGTTGTTCATTTAAAAATCGTTTTTTTCTAAATAGCTTGCCTATATTTAGGCGCATAATTTTTTTATAAATTCATAAAAACCCGCCCCTAGGTGATAAATTATTTATTTTCTCTTGTCAGTATATTAATAATCATTTTTTGGTTTTTTTCTATCACCACATTTAAGCTTTAATTAATACTGATTTTATTTATATTGTTTACATTAATCACAAAACTCTTGAATTAACTTAATTAATGTTAAAATAAAAACAGCAAATGATAAAACTGAAATAAATTAAATAAATAAAACGTATGTAATTTAACCATTTATTATGTTGACTTTATAAAACTGTAAATATATTTAAAAAATAATTTAAAGACAACAAGAAATGCATTAAAAATAAAATAACAAATGATGCTGCTATTGAAAACAAAAGTTAATATGACTAATTATGACATTTTAGTTATCTTAGTCACAACTAAGCTCATTCAAGATAAATTCTAATCAAGAAAATCAGATTTCACTGAAAAAAATAACAAATACTGCTTTATAAACTTTTTCGATCTTTCATATCTTATAAAAGCTGAAGCTGAGCATTTTAATAAGCTGTTCTTCATACTACTCTTGCCACTTGAATCTCAATTAAATTACATACACTTTATTGCACAACAATATTCTCTACTTATAGATTTCTCAAACTACTCAAACCATTTACAATTGAATAATGTCAGCCCTCTTTGTTTTTTGCACAACAAATAAATAAAACAATTAAATATTTAAATGAGATTTTTTCGACCTTTTACCCTAATTGACCATTATTCATTTAAATTATTTTTGCTGGTTTTCAATATATATAATATTTTGTTTGTACTTTTCACCACCACGATTTTTTACATTATACTCCAGACCACAGTAGCTGGCAAATGGTTTTAAACATAGATGTTAAAAGACATATACATATTATTTTAAAACATTAATTAAAAACGTGAAACAGTTGTAAATCATGTAATATTACAGAATTTGCAATTAATTAAATAAATTTTCCAGACAAATTTAACAAAACAAAAAACAGTATATACAAATCACTGCATACTTATTGGCGTAAATAATAAAAAGCAAATAAAGTTTGATTGAAACTAGGTATTTTATTGGTATACACAAAAAAATTTCAACAAATTAATTAAAATAAATGAAATTGAATAAACAACATAAACTAAAGTAAACGAATTTACTCCTCATCATAATTTTAACTTTAGAATGCAATTTTAAAGGCTGCAAGAAAACTTCTGTATACATTTGCCATCAATTTTGGTTGCTGTTATTAACCTTTTTCCTTGTTAAAATTTTTCTTTTAGTCCTGCTACTGACAAAGCATCTAAACGAGTATTTAAACACTTCTGAACATTGTATATTTTCAGTGTGTTAATTAAACAGAAATAAATGGTTGCCTAACTTTAGGAGTACGTGGCAATGTCAAAAACATGTACAACTTTTTTGTGCAGAAAAATGCAAGAAATCGTATTATACTTCATTTTGTGGGTTGAACTCTCACAACTTCTCTTTTGCATGTTTAAGAGCTTGTTAAAAATTTAAAAAAAAGAAAGTAATGTATCAAAGCAGTTAAATCGATTAAATAGCAAGCAAAGACTATTTAATTTGCATTTTTTGTTTTAATTAAAATTATTTTTCGCTCAATCTCCATCGTTCAAATAACTTTGTTGGAAAATTTCTGCATTAATATTCATAAATTAAACAAAAACTGTGTAATAATTTTAACATAGACAACTTTGAATATAATAAAACAAAACTAAATAATATACTGCAGCTAAATTTCCAAAAAATTTAACTTTTTAATTAATGTATTAAAATAGTTAACCCAAATGTATGCTATAGAAATATTAAAAAAACAACTCCTGAAAACACGCTACTTTTTTCCAAAATGTTTGTTGATTTGTCTTTTGAGATTAAATAATAATTAAAAGTCAGTTTACAAAAATATATTTTCAGAAAAAAAACAATAAACGAACTATGAATGAAAAGTTTTGGATTATTTATTTAAACTTTTAACCGTAAATGTGTCAACTATATCAGCCATCTTTTTTTGAATTTTTGTACAAAACTAGTTATTTTAAAACGAAATAAAATATTATCTTATACATCTATGATTCATACAAAAAAGTTGAGTATGCAGAAAGGCAAGAGCTAAAATTAACATTATTACCCTTCTTTTTGCTCTTTCATACAGACGAGAGTATTTGTTATGTGCCATTCAATTAATTGACATTTGTGCTACTTTTTCTGTTGCATATATTGTTAAAAAGTGTCTATAAATATATTGACAATCCGAATAGTTGAACGAGTGACATATTGGTAAAGTAGTTTATGCTGAGAAACCAGTAGGCTAAAAAGGCATGGAATCTGAGGTAATGAATTAATTAAATTTTCGACAGATTATTTTAAAATTTTGATTATTTATTTTATTTATTTAAGACTCCTTAACAAAAATCCAGTTACTAGAAGAGGTTTGTATCAAGTGACTACAAGCTAAATTACTTAGAGACAATTGTCTTCACGCTCGGTTATATGAGATTTCAGTATACTTAAGCAAAAAGAAAATAAACTGTGTGAGAATTATATCAGCACAATTTGTATAAAACCATTAATCACAAAAAAATGTACTACGAAATAAACGTTTAAAGTGCCTACAATCTTGATTACTTAGAGGCACTTAGGTGACCATTTACTTCACGCTACATTACATGGGATGTATAAAGTAAACAGTTGACTTCCCTCTGCACTACAAAGAGCACATATGTGTCAAATGTCCCAAAATATATAAATTGGAGTCAGCCAACTGATCGGACATTAGTGACAAATTAAGGGATATATTGACTACTTGCTTAACTGCTGGGAATGTTACTAAAGCTGTATTCTACTTTCCGTATAGCCTACTTTTAGGCATACTTCCTTAAACACAAGTAAATCTTAGAGAAACTGAAATATTATTTAAAAACTTTTTCTTTTAGTAAATTAATATTTAATTTTTCACTTAGAAAGAATAGTAGATTTTTTTTCTTAAATCTATTATACCTACAATTGAGGTCATTGTGGCACAACAGCAACAACAAAATCTTTAAAACAAGAGAGAGAAAGTGAAAAACATCATAGCAAAAATATTTCTTTTGTGGTTTTTAATTCATGGTCGAATTAAAAAATACAATAATATTTATACCACAATGTTATTATTAGTAAAATTGTTTTGTTTGCTTATTTTATGTTTAAAATATAGTTATAAATGTAAAAAATTAGGCTTTAAGCTACTAATACACCAAAAAATCCTTTTTTTTGATTATAAAAGCTAGCAATAAAGATTGAAAAATGTGTGGCCTAGTTTTAGGATAAAAGGCGTTTTCAAACAAGTTGCCCTAAATATAATAAATAGTAATTGAAATTCCGCATTTATATTAATTTGGTTATTAACTCTTAGGAATATAAACATACTTCATATTTGCAAACTTCACAACCTCTTCAAAATATGTTTCACACATCAAAGTAAATTTTTATGGATAATAGTATTTATAATTGTTTGTCTTCACATTACAGTAGACATCCATTTGCACCAGCTGCAAGCGTAGCTTATTCTCTATGGATCATCCAAATTTCATACAGATCGATCAAGTAATTTAGATATATACACTAAATTTAACGTGTTGACCCACTGAGCGTATGATTATTATTAATTCTTGCTTATTTTGGAAAATATTACATGACATGTTTATTAGCAAAACAATTTTTTGAACATTGAACTTTTCTGAAAGATAATATTATAGAATTAATGATTGTTAAATATTATTAACAAAAAACGATTGAAATTTGGTGGACATTTGGTGCATATTATTTTACTACTAGACGTATGATTAATTTTATTTAATGACATATTTTGAAAAATAGTTTATAACATTTTTATTTGTACCACGATTTTTATGAACTAAAATTTTATTGAAAATAAATATTATATTTTAATTAAATAGCAATTAAAACTCGTCATAATCATGTCTAATAAGCATTAATCGTAAGTGAGTAAATGTGTGAACCATTATTTAAAAACTATTCTTCATTTCAACATTTCAAAATATTTTAAAAAGCGAGGAGGTAGTTTTGTGGTAAAATACAAAAAAGTAAAACAATATAATTTTTCGTATTGTTGATGTATTTTTACAGTAGTGTTGCATGTGAAATATGTGTATTTTCCTGTATGAGTGCATTGTACATTTTTACGTTCAATTCATGGAAACGGAAGTGGGCTTGTTAAGTGTATACAATTCAATATATATACAACGCTAAACATAAAAGTAGGTATATATTTACGATCGAGCGCATTTCCATGTAAAAAGGTGTATGAGTGAATGTGTACTTTAACTATATTTGTCTTAGTAGTGGAAAGTTGTAAAGTACTTGCAACTCGCTATATATACATACTGCTTCCATAGTGATTTCAGTTGTGTGTCAGCAGCAATTGTTTGAATTGGAGGCTGCATGCTTAACATTGAAAATGTTCGGTTGAAAAATAAACACACTGACATATACTCGAACTTATACACTCTTTTAAGTAAAATATGCTAAGTTGGCAGAGAAATTAAATACAATGTAGACGAAAAAAATTTCCTGCCTTTTTAAGGAAACAAGAAGAATGAAAACACAACAAAGGCCACCTATGGAAAAATATATTTAAAAATAGTTCATCCGACAAATGAGTTGGGGTTTGGTGAATGTATTTGGGTTTGTGGAAAATGGATGAAATTAAATTTGAATGAATTAATACAATTTTGTTTAAGAAATTCTTTAAATGTTATTAAACAGTAATAATGCCAAAACAGTTGGCTTCAATTTAAGATTAAAATATTTTAAATTCTCATTAGTAGTTGTCAAACTAAAGCAATTTAATCGAAGAAACCTCCTAATTAATAATAATCATACGCCATAAATCAATTGAAATTTATTGTGTGAATGACAATGAAATCTGTTTTCTTCAGTTGTTTGAAATGCAATAATAAATCAACAGAAACCTATAACCAAAACCGTCCACATTCAATGTATAAGTAATAAAGAAAATTTCGGAATTTTATTTCATATTTTATTATTAACCATAACTTTGTAAACTGAAAACAGTAGTATAAAGTAGGTATATAGTAAATTTTATAAGCTTTAATTTGTTATTTTAAATGTTTTAAATCACTCAGATGTTATAAAAATAATAGTTAACTTAAAAAAATTACACTATTAATTAATATAAATCATATGTCATGTCATCTAAAAAAATTGTTCAAATTTTGAATTATTTTAAGTAGATTGTAGAATATCCCCTTTTAACTTTGAAATATATAAGAAAAAGCTACATAAATAGTGATAATGTTCTATTTTTTACTATCCACTATTATTTAAACTATTTAAACTATCCACTACATTTGGTATTTCTAAAGTCTATTAAGAAGTGTTTCAAAATTCTTAAACTTTAGCTTAAAATTAGCCCATGTTTAACAGCATTCCAAAAAGTGTCCTTCGTTTTTGAAATAAGTGTCTATCATTTCTAAAATGTTGAACAAAAATGTCACATTCTTGCAATTATGTTAATGTTCTTCATGCAAATGCTATCAGGGTAATATTTGAGTAATGGTCATGTAAACTTATTGTAGCTACACTTTGCTCTTTCCTAGGAAGTTTAACAATTATAAATGCATCATGATGATGATAGTGAAGCCTTTTCTTCCTATGAATCGAACTAGCAGCAACCATGCTTTTAGTGGAATACTAGCAAATCAGCCACAGCCAGCAGCATCATCAACACCAGCTACATTTGATGTTCATACAAAATACGCAGTTAGCTTTTGAGCTAGTTGTCCTGTCAACCAGACATTTGAACAATATGTCATTGAATACAGATGTGGTTTATTATGTGCAAGATGTTGCTGCTAATACATAGCAAGTCAGAACTACAGATTGACGGTTTTTGAATTAGTATATATGCGGGCTTTAATAAATCTATTTGTTGTATGTTTAGATATCAAAAAGTCAATCTGGGAACAAATTTATAAATTCAGGATTCAACTCTCGACATTATAATGTCACAAAAGAAATGGTCAAAGAGACTATTTATGAAGCATGGAAAAGTTTATGAGTCAAAAATAAAAAATAACTGGTAGTAACAGTTTAGCAAGAAATTAGTTGGCAACTTTTTAGTCATTTGCAACTTATAGTTAAACAAAATATTCAACTTCAAATTAAAATTTTTATTAGAATTGAAAAAAAGTTAAAATTTTAAGAATTTTTCCACATTTTCAACATTAAACCATAAATTAACCGCCTTAGTAAGTTATGCATATTATAAGTTTTTAAATGTGTGTCATCAAAACTATGTTGTCGACAAATTATTTTTAAGAAAAATATATTGAAATGCTAAACAAATGTTTAGTCTTCCTACTTGTTAGAAATAGTTATCGTTTTGTATTTTGTATGATACATATTAGAAAAATTTTAACTTCCATTACTAACTTCATTAATCATTTTTGAATATAGGGATTATTTTCAAACTTGAAAAACATGTGAAAATCTATAAAAAGTTTATTAATTAAATTTGTTTAATGACTTTATTTGTAGTAAAAATTTTTTGAAATATCAGAAATATACCTCTTATAAATGCATATTGTTATTATTCACTCATAAATATTTAATCCCTAATTAAATTGTGTTTACGATTAAAGGTTTAACTTTGTAACATAAATAGTAAAAACAACAACTTACTCAAAGAAAAATAAAATCATTCTCATAATTTACAATCAAACAATAACTAATACAATAAAACACTTCATTGGCCTTGCTTTGGTATGCAAAAGAAAAACAAAAGTAAATATTAAAAACAATAATAAACAAAAACATACGTACATACTAATGTAAACATTTACATATATATTTTACAAAAGCAAATTTGCATTGCTTTACTGGGGTATACAAAACAATAATAAACACACGCTTAGTGACAAACACACTTCCAAATATAGATAATAGTAATAATAATAACAACTCAGAGTAGGTAAAAACAAGAGAGCGAGAATAAGTGGGGGAGCAAGAGAAGGTTTTAAAAAGGTTAGTTTTGTATGTTTGTATATATGTTTGTGCTTAGTATATTATTTGTAGACATAAATAATTACAATGAGTAAATGATAAATGCATTGCATATCTACAAGCAAACATTGTTGTTATGATGACTATCGTTATCTTTATTGTTATTGGGATGATGACGACTTATACTGTTGTAATTAGTAGCTGGTTTTTTTAATTTGTAACCTTTTAGTAATATAGCAAAATTATGCAGTGGACAAATATAATACTTGCAAATGCATACACAATTAGATTAACATAATCATCAAAAACTATAATAGAACGTAGGAACAGTAGTAAATCGGACACAACATAATGGGAAATGAAAGGGTATGGTTTAAGATATAAGGAGTTTTATGCACCATAATAAGCAACTTAAATAATTAAACCTCAATATAAACTTAACAAAATTACATGGATATTACAAATAGTGCGTAGTTTCGTTCTAGTTTAGTTCCAGTACAGTTATATTCTTCTTGAATATTTCTAAAATTTGTATAAAACTAAATTTCCGTATATAATTTGTTTTAAGGACCTCTGATAAATTTAAAAATTGATTCTCCTTAAGACCTTATAAATTGAAAATGTTGCTAAAATAAATGTAAGTATTTATTCTTTGTTTTATATAATTTCCTGAAATAAATTTTATATTTTTTATTTATTCTTTCTTTACAAAAATAATAAATAAAGTTCATGTTACACAGAAATCTTGTAAGAGTAACAATATTTAACATTTCAACTCAGTATGGCCACATAAAAATTCAATTAATTTAATAGAGTTCAAGACATTAGACAATCAATTTCATAATTTGTATTTACTACTGATGCAGCATGAATATTTTGTTGCAACTGATAGACATTTGCAAACTATTTGTGTAGAAGTTGAATGAAAATACTACTTGTTTGCAGCTGAAGTACTAAATACTTGCACAAGTATGGGGTATACAAATTTTAATTTTAGTCTTCCTTCAACATACTTTCCCATGTGCTATTACTTTGAGGTTTGCTAAGTTTTGTAACATGTTTATGAAATAGTTTGAAAAACATTTTTTTGTTGTGCTTTTGAAAATATCTATTCAAAAATATATTTCTATAGTCGGCTTTTATTTTTGTGTATTTTTACTTGCTTTTAACTATAAATATCAACAAAACTTTACATTTTCCTTAAGCGGGACTCCCAAAATGGTAACAAATTCTGGAAAATAGGAAAACTTTTTACGTTTTTATATGAACAATTTGTTATTATACCTCTAGCAAATACATGGAATACAAGGACTCTATAGTGCAATCAAATACTATTCATTCCTCTTATATAGATGTTTACTTAGAAGAACATATAAGCCTGTTGATGTCTGTGTATAATAATTATCAGGGCCAAGGATGATGTTCCATTTTGTGTGTTCCAAATGTGTTTTGTCTGCCAAAACTAGTTTTAAAAGGATGCATTGAAGATGTACCATTGGAGACAAATGTAAATGCAATTGCTATTTTATTTAACAGAAGGGAAGAAGTAGAATTGATTGTCCTAGAAGCCAATGTTATTTGCCTTAAATTTGTTGTTTTTAATTCAAAATATATACTTATAAGAAAACACTAATAGATCTAATAAAGTCTTTACTGCTCCAGCATGACTGTAATATCTATCAGTTTTTGATTAATATATAAAATATGTAAACTACTTATAAGCATTTTAATAATACTACCACGTAATTAATATTAATCATACGCACTCAATTAAAGTTAGAAAATAATTACAAAGTCCTAACAATTATTTAATCTAGGTTAGTTTAGAGTCAGTTTCAGTTCCAGAAAGTGGCTGCTATGCTGAAAAAATTCGTCATTACACAGTGCAACAGTGAAAAAAACACAAGATCATGACTATATAGGTTCGACTCTACTACCAAAGTGTAGTAAAACCCTATACTCAGTTTGTCCATTTTGGTGACCAATTTTTTTTTATGGGCCCCCAAAGTTTCTGAAAATCAGTGCGGCCTCTAAAAAAGGTGTCATCAGTTTTCGGTTAACAGCTAATTCAGACTTTGTGATACGGCTTAACTTTATATGGCAATAATATAGCTAAGAGACCGCCAAATAAATTTTGTTAAATTTTTTTTCCAAAAAATTGCTTTTTCGTGCACTTATGTTGAAAAAATATAGGAAGAACATTTTTTTTTTTACTTTTTTTAGAATAACTTCCAGAGTCTCCTAATTTTTCACTAACAATATTTAGCAAAGTTGTAGCTACGGTAAAGTTGAACAACTCTTGAGAACATATCAATGCATTCTGAACGTGTCTAGTCACTCTAAATAGCACATAAAGATCACTTTGTACCTTAACAATTTTCGTTTTTACTATTTTATGACTCTAAAACAAAGATATTTTGTTAAAATAGTATGATCAAGTCCACACATCTATGTTGTGCTGTATTATTTACTCGGCTGAGGTGTTCGGAATGGGGATCAGTGAGTGGACCCTCAATGTCACACATTTAAAAAAAAATCCGCCAAAAAGCCATTTATGATCCAAATGAGCTAAAATTTAAAATGTAGATAGTCCTTGAGAAGGTCTACAAAAATATGCTTTTATCTGTAGGTATCTCTTTTAGTTCAAGAGATATTTAAGTTTAATTTTTTTTTTAAATTTTGCTCGATCTTTATTTTGTATTTTATATATGATGGGTCTACGAAAGGTCGAAATTTGTTTTTTATATACGATGTATATTTGCGATAAAATTCTAAAGAAAATAAAATAAACCTGATAAAAATTAGTTCGTCCCTATAACAAGTTACACGCATCCAAAGTTGAAGCTTCTTTTTATATATTTCAACTTTGTATGCGTGTGTTTTTTAAGTTTTTTCCCAAAAAAGTCCCCATAGTTTTTCTTTTATAAAAAACTAATTTTCTTCGTGGCTATATACATTTTTTTATGATCTAGAAAGAGAACTTAATGCAAAAATGTATAAAGTAAAATCTGACTAACTTAAGCGGACATTGTACCCCGCAGCGCTATCCAAACTTGGCCAATTTTGAAACAAAATTTTAGGTTTGAGTAAAAAATTCTAAAAACGCAAAGCACCGATCCTCAAAAGCTCATCATATTTGTATAGCCCTATATATTATTTATATACATACAAAACGGTTTTACTTTCATACTGTAAATAACGTCAAAGTGGGCTATTTTCTTAAAAAAACTCAGTTTTTGGAACACATTTTCCCCGTTTTAGGAATTTCGATGTTTGAAAACAAAGAATGGCAACATTAGTGATACCATTGACTTAAGAACATTTAGATCTATATTACTTCCAAATTTTATTGTGATGTCTGTAACTGTTCAAATTTTACATTAATTCAAAGTTTTTATTTTTCTTGGTGGAAAATCACCATTTTATAATATAGTTAGTTTTTAAGGTAAGATACGTCCGAAAAAAAACAAAATTTATTCATTTCACTAAAATGTCAATCTCCAAGTCACAAGGTTTCCACCAATATCAAAAACTTATATAAAAAGCTTATATTTACTCTTCGGAAGCTCCACAAACCTTGCCCACTTTCAAAAATTTTAATGTTTTTTCATATCTTGCATCAAGCCGGTCTTGCGTAATCAAGATTGGATAAAGTGATACGCCCGGATCATACCGATAATGATTTGCCCATTCTTCGTTATTCCAGTTCAATAGAGAAGTATACACTCGAACATACATTTTTAACAAAAAATTTTTGTTTTAGAGTCAAAAAATAGTAAAAAACTAAAATTTTTAAGCTACAAAGTGATTTTTGACAGCTATTTAGAATGCCTAGATATGTTCGGATTGCATCGATATGTTCACAAGAGTTATTCATATTTACCGTAGCTACAACTTTGCAAAATATTGTTATTGAAAAATTAGGAGTCCCTGGAAGATATTCTAAAAAAAGTAAAAAAAAAATTTTTCTTCCTATATTTTTTCAACAAAAGTGCACGAAAAAGCTATTTTTTGGAAACAAATTTTAACAAAATTTATTTGGCGGACCCTTAGCTACATTATTGCCATATAAAGTTAAGCCGTATCACAAAGTCTGAATTAGCTGTTAACCAAAAACTGATGACACCTTTTTTAGAGGCCCCACTGATTTTCAGAAACTTTGGGGGCCCATAAAAAAAAATTGGTCACCAAAATGGACAAACTGAGTATAGGGTTTTACTACCCTTTGGTAGTAGAGTCGAACCTATACTGTCATGATCTTGTGTTTTTCCAAAAGTCTTCATTTGTTGCATAGTGTTATTATTAATAACATAAAAATAAGCCATTTTCATAATACAGCATTTTTTTTATTGTAGAATCTAGTTTAGTTTTATGTCAGTTTTAGTTTTAGTATTCATAATGGCATAAAAAGAATGCAGTTTTTATAGCCATGATACCTACAATAATGATTATGCTTGTTATAAAAATTTATAAATGTAACGACATTTTAAATAAATAACTGATTCCATAAAATAAATAAGTGCTGTAAAACTTTGTTTAACTTTTTCATATTCACACTTGTTGTTTTTTAATATTTATATTTTTTGTTTTGTTTAGTTGAGTTCGTAAGTTAAAACTTCAAAAATATATATTGTTTGCAACTTCATGGCGTATGATTGATATTAATTCCAGCTGCCATTTGATTGATAATAGACTGAAAAGAAATAATTGAAATGAACACCAAACAAATTCACCAACATTTTCGAAAAAATAACATTTACATAAGTGGCCATAAAAACGGCAATAAACAAAGTCATATATTTTGCTAAAACAAAAAGGATTTTTTGAAATAAAAATTTACTGTTTTTTAACAGAAAAGGACAAAAATTGTTAAAAGTTAAAAAAAAACGATTTCATTTAAATAGCTGAAAGCTGTGGAATAAAATATTTTTAAATTAAATTTAAAGTTATTAAATTTAGCAATAAAATTCCACAATCCATCAAATATGGCAAATATATTTATCAGGTAGAATTAGATATTTAGAAATAGGGATTTCAGTTAAAGTAATAAAGTAAGTAAGGTTCTAGCCTAAATCGGGTTTAATTCAGTATATGTCTATGACTCTACTAAGTTTTGTCATATTTGATTGGTTTATCTAATTCTAAACTTTGAATGGATCATTAATTAAGTGTTATTAATGTCTTTAAATGAAGGCTCATTTTGAAGTGGTTTATCCTTAAAACGTGACTGTAATATTTGCAATATTCAGTCTTGTTTAGTCTTGTTTTCCAATCACGTCAAGTAATTTAACACTTTAATACCCAAAGCTGTATAAATTTAACACTAAACTCTAAAACGATTCTATTTTGCCAAAAAACAAACCTGAATATAAAATACAACACAAAGTTTCTTAAGTTTTTGTTATTTTTTAGACCAAGAAAAACGAAGAAACCTCCAACAAATCGACTTAAATAAATAGAAAAGTTAGAAATAACAAAGAAATCATTGCAACTAGGGTTCCTAATTTCCAGGACTTTTTTCTTTCCCGGGAGGAAATTAATAAATTGTTTCATTCCCGGGAATTCCCGGAATTTTTTAGCACTAAATTAAACCAAAAACCAGACATTTTTTTCGAATAAATTGACTTATAATTTTACCAGGATTTTAAAAGAAATATATATTGGTTCAGCCTTTATAAGGGTTTCTAATTTTATAATGGCATTTGATCGGTATTGTCACAGTCGTAATTTTAATCAGTATAAAATCAATAAATTCTTTGTTTAATTAAATAACTTAAGAATTTCGACAATGTTAAATCTATAAAACATGCGTAGTTAGAGACATTTTTCAAATCTGATTGTAGATAAACAAATTTAATACACTATTATTGTTATTATTTTCTCTAATATAAATAATAATAATTGAATATCCCTCAAAGTTGTAATGTGAGACATCTTAACAATTCCTTTGAGAGCATAAACTTTAAATTTGATCTTAATAATGAAATTGTTCCGCTGTGTCATGAGTTAAGTGAAAAAATTCTGTTATTTTAACAGTAATACTTCTTTGCCAACTGACATTTGTTGCTAGAACCAAAAAAAATCTATGAATATAATTGAATAATTCAATTAGCAAAAAAATTGGGATAACGAAACGTATCTGAATATTGTAACTTTTAGAAGAAATCTTATTTAGAAATTCCCGACAAACATTCCCCAAAAATTAATAATTGCAACCCTTCTTGGCCATTATTACAAGTAGTTAGAAGGATAAGGGGAAGTAAAATTGGGTTGTGTTTTCAAACATGTTGTCCCATTGTTTTCTTGTTGGATATGTGTATGAGAGTGTCTTTGTTTATTCTTGGCTTATTCCTATTTTCAAAAAAAAAAAAAAAAAAAATTAAGAGAAACAAGTAAGAATGTTATATTCGGCTGTGCAGAATCATATAACAATAAAATATTTTTCTCATATAGAGGATCCTCACAAAAGCTAGTAGAATGATTTGGGTTCCTATAAAACTTGTTTATGTCCAAAGTCATTTTCAAAGGGGGACCTTGTATGGAGACTAGGGACAAATGTTTCCCGATTTACGCCATACTTTACAGTATGGAACTAATTTGTGAAAATTTGTATCATGATTGCAGCATAATCAATATATTTATGACTACTCAAACAGTATTCCATGGGACATTTATATGGGGGCTAGGTTAAAGCATAGAAATATAACAAACCCAATTAATTGACATTTGTTCTACTTTTTCTGGTTCATGAATGTATAGCTATAAAAGTGTCTATAAATATATTGACAACCCGAACATTTGAACGAGTGATACATTGGTAAAGTAGTTTAAGCATTAAAAATTATGCAGAGAAAACAGTGTATTAAAAAGAAATGGAATCGGAGATAAAATTTGGAACTATTGTATTTGAGAAACTAAAAAGTTTAACAATTTAAAGCACATAAAGAATAACTTTGGTCTCAATTTACATTTTATAACAGAATAGTTTACCATGCAAATGAAATTTTTTATATTACTTTCGAAAAAAATAAAAATGGCTATAAAAATGCTTGAAAAAACATACAAATTGTACAATAATATTAAGGCCGTTACTGAACAAGTATATATATCCGTTAGATGGGTCTTGAAAAATTGATCCAGTTCACTAGCGCTAAAAACTAGACCCAATTTTGACCATATTTTGAAACTTCATAAAACAAGCCAAGGTTTATTTTAAGTCGGATATCAGAATCACTTTTCTCTTGTTTTCGGTCTAATGTACCGAAAGATTTAAGATGATAATACTGAGATTTGAAATATTGAATATTTGTTATATAACAATTAAAAAATATGTTGTTTTAACCATCATTTGTGTTACAAAAAATAAAAAAAAAACAATTTTTATAAATTTATTGTCAATTATATTATTATAATATTCACTATCTATCTATTTTTAATTGTATTTGTAGCAGAGAATATATTTTTTAAATAATTACATTTAATTACATTAAATTCAAATCATATTTAAACTTGATTAATTGAATAGCTTTTAAATTAAATTAGTATAAAACATTTCTAAAAGTAAAAATGTATTATTGTATTAAAATTTAAAACAAATGAAAATTCTACTATTAAAAATATTTAAACAAACTTCATTATAATATGAAAATCTCAAATAATCTGTCTTCATTTAAAAAATTATTTCTTTTAGTAAATTAATATTTAATTCTTTACCTATGAAAAATAGTACAACAAAAAATCAAAAAGTACCCACAATAGAGGTCATTTTGAAATAGCAGCAACTACAAAAAATAAAACAAGAGAGAGAAAAAACATCACAGCAAAAATATTTCTTTTGTGGTTTTTAATTCATGGTCGAATTAAAAGATACAATAATATTTATACCACAATATTATTATTAGTAGAATTATTTTGTTGGTTTAGTTTATATATAAAAATATAGTTAAAAATGTAATTTCGATTATATGTATTTCGATTATAAAAACAAGAAATAAAGAAGTGAAAATATTGTGGCCTAGTTTTAGGCTAAAATGATTTTTGTCAGACAAATTGACCTAAATGTAATTAATAATAATATTCGTTCCACACTTTTATTAATTTTGGTTGATGGTGAAAGTTAAAAATTACTTCATATTTGTAAACTTAAATATAAATAATAATTTCAAAAACTTCTTAAACCGTAGAAGACTAAATTGAAGTTAGTCATAATATAGCTGCCTGTGCTTTCAGATTTACAATATGAAAGCCTACATTCTACTCTATTGATCATAAAAATGTCCTTCAAAACGGTGTAGTAGTATAGATGTTTCAAATATATTTTGAATTTGTTGCAAACAAAATTAATTAATGATATTTTGGAAAGTAGTGCATAACTTTTTTATTTGAAACACCATTTTTAAAAACTAAAATTTGCTATATTTGCTTGTTAAGTAATCGGAACATTAATCAAAGATAACGGGGTAAAAATTTAAAAAAAAATATTTTTAATCAAATTTAAACTTTTTTGAGGAAATAAAATGTAGCAACAAAGAAATATCTTATGATATGTTACACATTTTTTAAAGAATTCAATTTTGTTTTAACACTAATACAAGAAAAAATATACGTTTTACTCACAAACTTTTAAACTAGCCCAAGTGCCTAAAAGCAGGCAATGTGTTTCAATTGTTGTTTCAGTTTACAAATTATAATAGAGTTGGAAAACTAAGTTAAAGAAAACCTGGAAACTACCTTTTAATTGAATGCTCATTGAAACTCGTCATAAACACATCTAACTAAGCATTAATCGTAAATGAGTGAATAAGTCTATAAAAGCTATTCATTTCAACAACTATTTCCCTATAATACTTGTAAAAGCTAGGAGATAGTTTTACAATGTGTTAAAAAGCAAAAAAGAGGAAACAAAAAAGAGAAATCAAAAAGGATTAATTTCTCGTAAAACTATACACTTTTTGTTGTTGTATTTGTATATGTGAGTATTTTTACAGCACATTTTTTACGGGAACAGAAGAACAGAAGGCTTGTTAAATCATACCTCAACATTGTATACAATTCAAAGTACATATATAAAACACTATGTATATGCACGACTGAGTGCATCTGTATATATGCGAGAGTGAATGTGTGAGTGTGCTTCGACATTATTTGTCTTAGTAGTGGAATGTTGTAAAGTACTCGCAAACTCTCGCATGTTTACACTAATTCCATAGTGATTTAAGTTGTGTGTCAGCAGAACTTGTTTGAGTTGGAGTCTGCCTACTTAACATTGAAAATTTCCGGTTGAAACATAAACACACTGACATAAACTCGAACATACACACTCTTGAAAAAAATCGACGACTGAAAGAAATATGTTGAGTAGGCATACAAATTAAATACAATGTAGCCTCTTAAAAGATATGTGAAAAAATGCGAACACAACAAATTCTACCTGTGGCAACATATATTCCAAAAACTTCATACGGAAAATGAGTTTGGTTTGTTGAATGTATTTGGGTTTGTGGAAACTGGAAGAATTTAAATTTATATGTATTAATACAAGTTTTTGTAAGAAATTCTTTAAATATTTTTAAATAGTAATATTTCTAAAACAATTGGCTTCAATTTAACATTACAATGTTTTAAATCACATTAGTGGTTTTCAAACAAAATCAATTTAATCGAAGAAACCTACTAATTAATAATAATCATAAGCCACGATGCTCCTGATACATAAATCAATTGAAATTTATTGTATGAAAGACAATGAAATCTTTTTTCTTCAGTTGTTTGAAACGCAATGAATAAACAGAAAACTATAAACAAAACCATTCACATTAAATGTCTAAGAAAGAAAGAACATTTTTGGATTTTTATTTCATTATTAGTTACCATTTCTTTGTAAACTGAATAAATAAAAAAATGGTTAAAATTTTGAATTATTTAAAGTAGATCGTAGAATATTCCCTCTTAACTTTGAAATATATAATGAAAAACTACGTAAATCAAAAAAATCGTCAAAAAATTAAAATAATAATGTTTAAACTGATTTAAACTATCCATTACATTTTGGTATTTCTAAAATCTATTACGCAGTTTTTCAAAATTCTTAAACTTTAGCTTAAAATTAGCCCATACTCAACAGCATTCCAAAAATGCTGTGTATGTCGATCATTTCTAAAATGTTGAACAAAAATGTCACATTCTTGCAATTATGTTAATGTTCTTCATGCAAATGCTATCAGGGTAATATTTGAGTAATGGTCATGTAAACTTATTGTAGCTACACTTTGCTATTTCTATGGAAAATCAACAATTATAAATGCAACATGATGATGATAGTGAAGCCTTTTCTTCCTACGAATCGAACTAAAAGCGACCATGCTTTTATTGAAATACTAGCAAATCAGTGTTTATTGTCTAACAAAAGCCACAGCCACAGCATCATCAACACCAGCTACATTTGATGTTCATACAAAATACGCAGTTAGCTTTTGAGCTAGTTGTCCTGTCAACAAGACATTTGAACAATATGTCGTTGAATACAGATGTGGTTTGTTATGTGCAAGTCAGAGCTACAGACTGACAGTATTTGAATTAGTATATATGAGAGCTTTAATAAATCTATTTGTTGTTTGTTTAGAAAAAATTCAATCTGGGAGCAAATTTATAAATTCAGGATTCAACTCATGCCATTATAATGTCACAAAAGAAATGGTCAAAGAGACTATTTATGCAGCATTAATATGTTTATGAGTCAAAAATAAAAAATAATTGGTAGTAACAGTTTCGTAAGAAATTAGTTGACAACTTTTTAGTCATATGCAACTAATGGTTAGACAAAATATTCAACTTCAAATTAAAAAATTTATTAGAATTGAAAAAAAGTTAAAATTTTAGGAATTTTTCCACATTTTCAACATTAAACCATAAATTAACCGCCTTAGTAAGTTCTGCATATTATAAGTTTTTAAATGTGTGTCATCAAAACTATGTTGTCGACAAATTATTTTTAAGAAAAATATATTAAAATGCTTAGAAATGTTAGTCCTATTACTTGTTAGAAATAGTTATCGTTTCGTATTTTGTATGATACATATTAGAAAAATTTTAACTTCCATATTGAAAAGCGCTTACAAAAGTTCCACACATTATATCATTTGTAAAATTTTACTAACTTCATTAATCATTTTTAAATATGGGGATTATTTTCTTATTTGAAAAACATGTGAAAACCTATAAAAAGTTTATTAATTAAATTTGTTTAATGACTTTATTTGTAGTAAAATTTTTTTGAAATATCAGATATATACCTCTTATAAATGCATATTGTTATTATTCACTCATAAATATTTAATCCCTAATTAAATTGTGTTTACGATTAAAGGTTTAACTTTGTAACATAAATAGTAAAAACAACAACATAGTCGAAGAAAAATAAAATCGTTCTCATAATTTACAATCCAACAATAACAAGTAAAATAAAACACTTCATTTGCCCTGCTTTCGTATACAAAAGGAAAACAAAAGAAAATATTAAAAACAATAATATACAAAAACATACGTACATACTAATGTAAACATTTACATATACATTTTACAAAAACAAATTTGCTTTGCTTTACTTGGGTATACAAAACAATAATAAACACACACTTAGTGACAAAGACACTTCCAAATATAGATAACAGTAATAATAATAATAACAACTCAGAGTAGGTAAAAACAAGAGAGGGAGAATAAGTGGGGGAGCAAGAGAAGGTGTTAAAAAGGTTAGTTTTGTATGTTTGTGCTTCGTATATTATTTGTAGACATAAATAATTACAATGAGTAAATGATAAATGTATTGCATATCTACATGCAAACATTGTTTTTATGATGACTATCATTATGTTTATTATTGTTGAGAGGAGGACGACTTATACTCTTGTAATTAGTAGCTGTTTTTTGTAATTTGTAACCTTTTTAATAATGTAGAAAAATTATGCAGTGGACAAAAATAATACTTGCAAATGCATACACAACTAGATTAACATAATCATCAGAAACTATAATAGAACATATTAACAACAGTAGTAAATCGGACACAACATAAAGGAAAATGAAAGGGTACGGTTAAAGATATAAGGAGTTTTATGCACCATAATAAGCAACTTAAATATTTAAACCACAATATAAACTTAACGATATTACATGGACATTACAAATAGTGCGTTATTCCGTTCTATTTCAGTTCCAGTACAGTTAAATTCTTCTTGAACATTTCTAAAATTTGTATAAAACTAAATTTCCGTATATAATTTGTTTTAAAGACCTCTGATAAATTTAAAAATTGATTCTCCATAAGACCTTATAAATTTAAAATTTTGCTAAAATAATTGTATGTGTTTATTCTTTGTTTTATTTAATTTACTTAAATAAATGTTGTATTTTTTTTAATAATTCTTTCTTTACAAAAATAATAACTAAATTTCATGTTACACAGAATTCTTGATATAGTAACAATATTTAACATTTCAACTCAGTATGGCCACATAAAAATTGAATTCATTTAATAGAGTTCAAGACATTAGACAATCAATTTCATAATTTGCATTTTCTATTGCAGCAGCATGAGTATTTTGTTACAACTGATAGACATTCGCAAAATGTTTGTGTAGAGGATGAATGAAAATACTACTTGTTTGCAGCTGAAGTACTAAATACTTGCACAAGTATGGGGTATACAAATTTTAATTTTAATCTTCCTTCAACAAACTGTCTGATGTGTTCTTGGTTGGAAATTTGTTACATTTTGCAAAATGTTTATGAATTTGTATGAAAAATATTTGTTTGTTGTGTTTTCGAAAATAACTACTCAAAAATATATCGTTTACTTGCTTTTATCTATCAATATCAACAAAACTTTACACATTCCTTAAGCGGGACTCCCAAAATGGTAATAAATTTTGGAAAATAGAAAAACTTTTTACGTTTTTATATGAACAATTTGTTATTATAACTCTAGCAAATACATGGAATACAAGGACTCTATAGAGCAAACGAATACAATTCATTCCTCTTATATAGATGTTTACTTAGAAGAACATATAAGCCTGTTGATGTCTGTGTCTAATGATTATCAGGGCCAAGGATGATGTTCCAATTTGAAAAAATGTGTTTTGTCTGCCAAAACTTGTTTTAAAAGGATGCATTGAAGATGTTCAATTGGAGACAAATGTAAATGCAATTGCCATTTTATTTAACAGAAGAATATGAGTAGAAGTGAATGTCCTAGAAACCAATGTTATTTGCCATAAATGTATGGTTTTCAATTCAAAATATATACTTATAAGAAATTACTAATAATTTAATGAAGTCTTTAGCTTTCCAGCATGACTGAAATAGCTACCAGTTTTTAATTAATATATATATAAACTATAAGGTTTTTTATAATACTACCACATAATTAATATTAATCATACGCTCTCAATTAAAGATAGAAAATAATTACAAATGACGAATAATTATTGAATCTTGTTTAGTTTTGTTTAGCTAGTTTTATTTTTTGGTCAATAAAAAAAGAGCTATAAAACTTTTTCATATTCACACTTGTTGTTTTTTAATATTTCATGTCTATTATTTATATTTTATGTTTTGTTTAGTAGAGAGCAACTTCAAAAATATATATTGTTTGCAACTTCATGGCGTATGATTGATATTAATTCCAGCTGTCATTTGATTGATGATAGACTGGATATAAATAATTGAAATGAACAACAAAAAAATAGCTTTAAAAATAACATTTAAAGGGTCATAAAAACGGCAATAAACAAAGTCATATATTTTGTTAAAACAACAAAGATTTTTTTAAATAAAAATTTACAGATTTTTTAACAGAAAAGGAAAAAAAATAATAAAAGCTTTAAAAAAAACAATTTCATTTAAATAGCTGAAAGCTGTGGAATAAAATATTTTTAAATTAAATTTAAAGTTATTAAATTTAGCAATAAAATTCCACAATCCAGCAAATATGGCGAATATATTTATCAGGTAGAATTAGATATTTAGGAATAGGGATTTCAGTTAAGGTAATAAAGTAAGGTTCTAGTTTAGATCGGGTTTAATTCAGTATATGTCTATGCCTCTATTAAGTTTTGTCATATTTGATTGGATTATCTAATTGTAAACTTTGAATGGATTATTAATTAAATGTTATTAATGTCTTTAAATGGGGCCTTATTTTGAAGTTCTTTATCAGTAAAACGTGCCTGAATTATTTCCAATATTTATAATCAATTTAGTCTTGTTTTCCAGTCACGTCAAGTAATTTAACACTTTAACACCCAGTGCTATATAAATTCAACACTAAACTCTAAAACGATTATTTTTTGCCAAAAACAAAATTGAAAATACAACACAAAGTTTCTTAAGTTTTTGTTATTTTTTAGACCAAGGAAAACTAAGAAACCTCCAACAAATTGACTTAAATAAATAAATAGAAAAGTTAGAAATAACAAAGAAATTACTACGACTCCCTTTGGCCAGTATTACAAGTACTTAGATTGAAAAGGGGAAGTAAAATTTGGTTGAATTTGTGTATGAGAGTGTCTTTGTTTATTTGTGGCTAGAAGTCATTGTTGCCCTATTTTCGAAAAAAAAAATAAAATAAATTTAAAAGGAAAAAGTAAGAGTTTTGTATTTGGCTGTGCCGAATCTTGTATAAACATCATCAATATGTAACAATCAAATATTTTTCTGATGATGGGGTTCCTCACAAAAGCTGGTAGAATGAATTATATCAGTAATAATTATTATAAGAAAATTATTAATGTACAGAAAGCTGGCTCCTTTGGTTTGGGCCCTATCGTGCTTTCAACAGACGGGGATAGATCATCTTAAGATTTTGTAAGAACCCAGAATATATAGTCTTTGTTGGTTATCAGATGAATGTTTCGAGGTATTATAACGATAATGACACATGATATTTTAACGCAGCTTTTCCCATTGAACATCTAAATAAACTTAATTCTTAACTCCAAAAATGATTCTATTTCAGCAAAACCAGCTTATAAATAAAAGAAAACACAAAGTTTCTTAAGTTGGTGTTATTTTTAAGACCATGAAAATCAGCGAAACCTCCAACAAATCGTCTTAAATAAATAGAAAAGTTAGAAATAACAAGGAAATTATTACATCTTTTGGTCAGTATTACAAGTACTTACAAGAAAAGCAGGAAGTAAAATTGGGTTTTATTGTGTTTTAAAACTTTTTGTCACAATGTTTTCTTATTGAATTTCTGTATGAAAGTTTGTTTTATTATTTTTGGCTAGAAGTCATACATTTGAAAATTTGTTGACCTGTTTTAAGGAAGTGTTTTTTATTGTCCTATTTTCCAAAAATTTTCAACAGGAAAAATGGCATGAAGGAGAAATATAAAAAAATTCTTTCGAAGTATCCTTACATGTAAAAGGTATGTTTTGACATAAAAAACAAATGAAAAATAAATTTTACAGCAACTAAGAGAAAAAACTTAGTTTTAGAATAATTTTTTGTTAAAATAAATTCCGTTATAAGTTGCCAAAGTGTAGACAAAGAAAGGAAAATGGGGAGACATAAAAGCCAATGCTTGTGTATAGACAGCTAGTAACAGCCAATTTACTACCACTTCATACAAAATAATGAAAAGAAAATAAAAGTTAAAGAAAACAAGTATAATACCCTACACTAAGTAAAAGATCAAAAACATTTTTCTTTTAAAATTTCAATAATTTATATTTTTGAGTGATTTTCGAAGTGGGCCTTATATGGGGGCTATGATCAATTATGGTCCGCTCACCATGAAATTAGGTCTGTGATTTATGTCTATATCAAAGTTAGCTATGTTGAATTTTGTGTGTATACCAACATTTTTAAGCGATTTATGCACGTTAAAGTGATTTTCGGAAGCGGGATTATATGGGAGCTATGACTAATTATGGACCGATCGTAACAAATCGCCAACCAGCCAGGCGGACGGACGGACATCGTTTAATCGACTCAGAAGGTGATTCTAAGCCGATCGGTATACTTTAAGGTGGGTGTTAGACTAATATTTTTGAGCATTACAAACATCTGCACAAACGCATAATACCCTCCCCACTATGGTGGTGTAGGGTATAAAAATTAACATACATAAACGAATTCTGAACACATTACAAAATGAATTTGTTATGAAGTGAGTTGCCTTAGACTGTCTTCACACTTGCATTGATAGGCAGATCTTAAAACAGGTAATATTTTATTTAAAGCTTCGCCTAATCAAAATGTATTTAAACTTTCTAGTTGACGTAAATATTTTTTTAAAAAAAATAATTTATAATGTAGGTAATTTTGTATTAATTATTTTTAAAATTTAAATAATGAAATCAAAAATTTCTCATTAAAATTGTAGTTTACATCATTTAGTTAGTTATCTAAGTTATTATATTTTTTTTAGGAAATTACTAAGCAAATTTTAAATCAAAATAAGTTTGTCGTACTGATCGTATGATTAATATTAATTATGAGGTTATACTGAACAAATCTAGTGATTAGTTATGTGATTTCTATAATGAAAGTTTTATTTAAAGGCTAAGATTTGGATATAACATTGCCTTAGATAGGAATATAATATTTTATAATTTTCAAAATGAAAAAAATTTTCCATGAAAAATATAAATGTAAAAAAACAAATTTTCATACAAAATTAGTTTTATAAATTTTGGATAAATTTAAAAATTGTTTATGAATAAGGCTTTAATATGTAAAATATCGCATTTTGCTAAATTGTTACTATTCATTTTTAGAAAATTATAAATAAAACAGTTAAATATTAGCTTAAAACAAATGTTGTCATACTAAGCGTATGATTAATATTAATTATGGGGTTATGCTGAAAATGTTCTTATAACTTAAAAAATACTTTTGAGATTTCTATAATGAAAGCTGTATTTAAAAGCCATAATTTCAAGGTATAATTATGCACACATATTTAATTCATTAAGGTTTTCATATCTATAATTTTCTTGCATAGTTTTCAATTTTTGTTTTGAGACCAAAGTAAAATATAAAACTTTCGTTAAGAATTAGTGTGCTGAATTCCCAATAATTGATAAATTCACTGAAATTTATTATTGGGGGATAAGCTAGTTCTAATGCGCATTTCACTGGTTGTTTAGGCCAGATCATCAGGAAACCTTTTCCTTTTAGAAAAACTAAAGATATTATACAAATAACCTTTAACTATAATACTTTCTTGATTATTGCATTTGATTTTTATTTATCGATTATGCAGCACAGCTGCTTAAATGCAAAACAAAAATGTGATTTATGCCTTAAAATATTTTAAAAACAAATATTTTAGTATTTCTTTTTTGTTTCATAGAATTTTTATGATTTTCATTCTGTTTTCTTTCCTTTTAATTATTTCCATTATTTGTTGAAACGGTTTATTCAATATTTGCATATAGACTTTACTTTATTTTATTTTTATCTGTATTTACGTGTATGATATTTCTATTTGCAGCTAGTAAACAATTCAAATGTACAATATAAAATAGAAAACAATTCTCTGAATTGCAAATATATAAAACGCTTAAAGTTGTCAAAAGAATACTAAAGAGAATTTCTTAATATATTTATTGAAGTATTCATTAATAGTTTTTTAAAAATTCGATTTAAAAAACATTTAAAATATAATATAGCTAAACATCGTTAATATTTTAGAGTTATTTTTGCACTTGTTGCAACAAGAATAATAAAACGTTTAAGAATATTAATAGTGTATCAAATAATTATTCATTATTTATTGATAGCAATTAACTTCTTAAGCTACAGTCCATAAATTTAATTTCAAAACTTAAAAATTTAATATAAATGAATGGATACGTATGATTAATATTAATTGCGTAGTTGCTTTAAAGAAAAGTTTATAACTTTGTAAGTTTTCAAACGATTTTTCAAATATAAAAAAGTTAGTTGGGAGTTTTTATCAAAATAATTAAACGAATTTTACTAAACAAAATATTTTTTTCAAAAATTTTAAATCGCTATATTTATATTATTTAACTGTATTTAAACCTTACAATAAAATTGAATAATTTTAAAATAAGTTTTATATAAATATACTTTATAAGTCCACCGATGATTCTTTACATTCCTCTTTTTTAACTGTAGTACACACAGTAAAAGAACGAATAATAGAAAATAAAAACTGGAACACTCTTATAAAAGTGGGTGAATATTTTATGTATGGTCTCAAGTTACTACTTTTATTTTCTATTGTATGTGTTTTTTGAGGTCTTTGACTTTGGAGAAAAAAGTTTATTTTTTTCACATTTTGTTTTTGAAGAAACAATAACAACCAAAACTTTTTTTAAAAATCTTTACAATATTAAGGAAATGGCAAGAATATTTTCTCAATAATTCATTTGTTTTCCGTATAAATTTTGTTTGTTTTCTTATCAAATTTACGAGGAAATATAGTAGAAAATTGAGAAGTATGAAAAAACTAAAAAAAACATACATTTGTAATGATTTAAAGGAAGGTTTTGGAGAACAGATAACATGATAAATATTTTATTTCAATTTTCTATTTAAATAAACATAAATTGCTTAAGAACTTCAGTTGAAATTAAAAAGTTTGTGATGGAATCAAATAATAAAAGATTACAAATCCATCTTCATGAAAATGAAAATCCAAAAACATTAAGATATAGAATTCATCTCAAATAAAAATGAAACACATTCACTCTTCCAAAACTGAAATTTCGTCTTGTAGACCTAAATCATACATAAATTAAATATTTATGCCTTATATAGAATTATTTTAAAAAACAATTTTCTAAACCTACTAATTCTTGAAAACAATTTATTTTTAGAAATTAGAGTGTTGTCAGTTTAATATTCTTTAGAAATCTTTTTAGAATAGAAAAGTTATTTTTATTTAATTAAAAATAGTAAAATTTTCTTAGAAATCACTGTTTTATTTGTTGGAAATTTATAGTTTTTTTATAAGTTACCTTCTTATATTACCAAAGTTTTAGTGAAAATTAAACTTTTTAAACCATAAACTTTTTTTTTTGGTGTTTTTTTGTTTCATACTGAGAGTTATTGATTTCATATTTTACTACAGAATAAAGCCTAAAGTGTTGGCTTTTATATAATTTTTCATTGATAAAAGTTGTGTTGAAAGAGTAAAAGTTATGACGATTTATCCAACGTCAACTTTAAATAAATATTAATCATACGTTTAGTATGTCAAAATAAAATTAAATGTGAATTTTAAAGGACGTGTTAAGTGAATAATATGGGAAATAGTTTAGTATTAAGATAAAGGAATAAATTTAAATATGGATTAAATAGGACACCGTTGAAAACAATCAATCATTGGAGAGGGTTAAGAAAATATGTTTATAAGAATTATGAATAATAAAGACGATAATGGATGGTTTTATTTGCTAAACAAGGATTTTTTGTGATTTATAATTTTCAATTCAATATTTTCATATAATTTTTAATGGAATTACATGAATAAATTAAAAATTTGTTAAAAAATTTTTTTTTTTTTAATTTTTTGTTTTAAAAAATTATCAATTTCCAAATTTGTCTATAATATTTTTTTAAATAATAACAGAAATTTAATTTTAGTTAATTTTAAAGATAATATTAATAAAATTACACAAATTATAATTTTTTTTTTTGATTTTTTGCAAAAACTTGTTTAATATTAATAGTAAGCTAAGAATTGCCTATGTAGCTTGCAAATATAAGAAAAATAGTTGTCTTTTTTTAAGCTTTCCAGCCGTTAAACTATTTACAGTATTTTTTTAAAGATATTTGCAATTCGTTAAATTTCTCACAATTAATATTAATCATACGCCAGAGGTCATCATAATTTTGATATAAAAGTTTTTACTTAGTATAAAGGGATTTTCTTGGCAAAAAGTAATTACAATTAATTGTTTGATAAATTCTTTAAACATTTTATTGTTCTGATGTAAAATATCTCTTAAAAATCCTTGGTTTTTTTTATTTTTTTATATATGTATTTATCAACATTTCATTTAATAGATTTTCAATCAGATTTTTAAAATCAAATATCAACAAACACGTAAACAAACATGTAAAATAATTGTGTTTTATTTATTATATTTTGTGTAAAAGCGTTCGTTTGGAAGCTTTAAGCGTTTTTTATATTTTCATTTCACAGAAAACTATTGTTATTCGTTTTCATTCTGTTAGATATAAATACGTATGTTTATTTTTTTATTTGCTTGCAAATTCAAATAAACATAAAAAACACAGGAAATGTGTTTGAAAATCGTACGTAACGTAACTTCAATATGCTAATATTGATGGAAGAAATTTCAACAAATAATGGAAAATAATAAAAAGAAAAATAAAAGAACGAATGGAAATCATAATCCTCTATCTATAAATGTTGATATGTATATCATGTTTGTACAACAATCATGAAAAACAAAAAAATAAATATTGAATTTAAAATAACTTGAGGCAAAAATCATATTTTTTATGTAGTAAGCTGTGATTTTGCACGATTGCTTAAGAAAAAACACATATATTATTCCAAAAAGGATTGTAGTTACAGAAAAGTATTAAATTTTATACTGAACTAAAAAAAACAAGGAAAACAAACCCAGAATTAATTTTTTTAAACAATTGTGGGGAAGGAAAGCTTTAAAGGATGCAATATTTATGTGTTATTTATTATACCTTGAAATTTTAGGTTTTTTAAAATGCTTACCTTCCAGAAATCCCTGAAAAAGTCCGGTAGTAATAGGCAATTTTCCAGCATAGCCTCATAATTAATATTAAGCATACGCTCAGTATGACAAATATACTTTAAACTGAAATTTAACAGTTTTACTATAGTTTCTGTCCATTCTTTTTGATAGAATTGAGAGTGCTGATTACGATGACTTCATTAGTTTTGTTCTAGCAGCTCTAGTTTCATTTAATATTTACATAATTTAAAAAGTTATTTGTATTATTCGCTTAATAGTTCATGAACATCCTTTAAAACATTTAAATATTTTCTGGATTGTTAATTTACACAAAAATGAGTTGAGTATACACACATTGGTGAGTATATCAGGATATCTAACTTGTATTGCAAGGATGTTCAAAATTATGTTCTTTTAGGTTAGTCCTTAAAATTTTGTAAAATCTAAATTTTTCAACCATTTTTCAATGTATCCACTGGACATTCCAAGGAACTGTTTTTAGTAAAAAATTTTAAATCCATTAAAAGAATCCTGAAAAATTTTAAAAACAGCTTCACATTTTATATAATTTTTCACATGTTTTCAATACTTAGTACCAAGAATGTTTCTCTTCACATAAAAATAAATTATTTTTAAAAAAAAATTTATTTCAGAGTCAATGTGAATACCTACAAGTTCTTCCCTTTTAGGATTTTCTTGTATAAAGAGCCTGCTTAAGATCTGGACAAAAATTCCAGCAGTAATCTACCATCATATGGTGGTCCCATCTCCATTAATCATATATCTTGGAGAAATCTTTCACTTTGATCACCACCAACAATATCTTTTCTTCATAGCCATAATATTATTAACTTGCTGACCCGGTGCGCTTCGCCACCCCAATTGGAAGAAAGAAATAGTACTACTAAGTTTCCCGCTCACTCGGGTCCATATAATCTTTATTTCATGTTTCTAAATTCATTGGCGAAGAAATTACTAAAAGTACCATTCGAATAAAGAAATAGAACCAAAAAGTCTACCCCTAGAATTCTCACTCACTTAGGACCATACATGCTTAATTTCATGTTTCTAAGTCCATTGTAATAGAAAATTCAAAAAGTACCATTAGAAGAATGAAAAAGTACCTATAGTTCAGTTCTCACATTTTGGTACCTAAATATAATTCCTTATTTCTAACACTAACTTCACTCAGATACGTATCAGCTAACTTTAATGTCGATAAGTGAAATAATTTAAAATATTAAAAAGGTACCATTAGGAGAAAAGTACCAATTTCCCTTTTCCTCCTTGAACACCCCTCAAGTTTGAAATTTAAAAATATTCCATTTTGCAAAAGTTGTTTATGCTACAGACATGTCTCAATCGATTAAAATCTGTGTTGATGTGCCCAATAATAAATATGTTTTAAAAAAAGTACCAAACTGTTTAACCGGATTTGGCCTAAAATACACCATGGCACTCGAGTTCCAAATAACAACCTGTTAGTCAACCAATGTTAAAAAAATTATCAAAATCGGCTTAATAATTTGCAATAAAATGTATTTTCCCGATTTTATCCCCTTTATGGTACCTTTTTTATCCCCATTGCGGTGGCAAAATATTATTAAAATAATTTTCTGTATCGTGGTATCATAGTAAAATATTCGAATGTCTATGTCAAATTATAGAAAAACATATTTTATGAAAAAGTACCAAAAATAAACACAATTTTTATCCCTTAAGGCTTCGAATTTCCAAAAAGTACCAAACTTATATTTTTTATTTTTTGAAAAGTAAAGAATACGATTTAAATTTTGTTTCTATGTTTATCGGTTTAAAAGATACATAGGGTGCCAAAAAAGTACCAAAATACAGTTTTTACCCGTTTTCTCTCCTAAAAGGTTCGAATTTCGAAAAAGTACGAAACACCTGTCAGCTTATTTTTTAAATGGAGTAACGTGCAATTTCAAGTTTTTTTGTATCTTTATTAGTTTTGAAGATATAAGATTACCGGATTTACCTTTTTTTACCCCCTAAACGTTCGAATTTCCAAAACTCCCTTCTTAGTGGATCGTTTTGGGGAGGGAGGAACCCACAGTTAAAATTTCATGATTCTAGCTTCAGTCGTTTGGGCTGTGGGATGATGAATCAGTCAGTCAGTAACGTTACTCTTTTATATATATAGATAATAAATTTTACATAAATTCGAATTATTTAGATGGAGTTAAAAACGGGAAATTTAAAGTATTTAACTAATTTAAAATATCTCTAAAACAAGAGGTGGTAGAACTAAACTAACTAACTATATATTCGTAATCAGTGGACAAAAATACATACGGATCAGTTATTTCGATTCGATTTTTTTTTTGAATTTTAATAGAAATTTATGCTAAACATTTTTTCAAATTTATAATTCAAAAAAAAATATTTTGTAACTAATTAAGATATTCATAAGCAATTACAATCAACTATTTATTATATATTGTATTATATTTCTTCAAATTATTAACTCAAACTAGAAACTTCTAGCAAATTCTTTTATTAGAAAAGGATATTGACACACAAATATCTTTTAAAATATATTAAAACGTTGGATTAACAAAAAATAATTGCTGATAATTATGGCCTAAGTTATTAGCTTTAATATGCTTTAAACATATTTAAAATCTATTAAAATTTACTAAAGTTATAAACCATTTTTCAAAAATACCCAGTAATTAATATTAATCATACGTAATGTATGACAAAATTATTTTGAACTAAAATTTTATTGTTTAGCTTGAAAATTTTTAAAAGATTATTCACTAAAAGAATAAAATGCCATATAAACAACCAATAAAAATCAAAAACTATTTCAATTTATAGCAGAAAATGAAACCGAAAGTATTGCAGAAGTCTTTTAATTCTTTAAAATAATTTACTTTTAAAAATTATCTTTTAGTGAATTAAATTTCTTTTAGAAATCCTTCTAAAATACAATATTAATTAACAAGCATTAAAAGTTCATATTTAAAAACTTAACTAAACATCAATAATTTTTGTTAGTTAAAACTAGTGCAACTTCAAATTGTTTAAATTCCATATAAATCTCTTTCAAAATTAATGAATACAATAATGTTTAAAGAAAACTAAATTCAGTATTTGATTTAACAAGTAAAATGCTCAAAATTCCTTTTGTGTTTCCAGTTGTTGTTTTGCTGGAACATAATTACATTTGGTTTAAAATTCTCATGATAAGAAAAAAAGAAACAAGAAACGTTTATACGAATTTATATTCAGACAATGTTGATGATGATGAATAGCAAATATGCAGAATAAACCAGCAAACATTTGCAGAAGTCTATTTAATTTTGTATGTATAACTGTCGCAATAAGCTTAACGTTTAAATACCAGAACAGCTTTCTAGAAAAAACTGAACTTGTACTGAAATATTTCATTAAGACTATTTCCTGAAAAGCTGACAGTTCTTTAGGTATTCTTCTTTTAATTTCCATCAAAATGTTCACGATGAATAGTTCGTTCAGCATAGAAGAATATTTATGTAAATGATTTTTGATTAACGACTATGATACATTCCAGTACTTAACAGCTTATGAAAAATTTGTCATTTGCTGTGAAAGTTTGTTTAGTTGTTAAACGTTCGCTGGTTTATATGCATTAATTTGTAGTAGAAATGATATACAAGTCTTTATAATTCACAGCATACATATTTCCATTCATATATTATAATTTATGGACTTTATTCATGGACTTAAAATGCCACTTTACATATTTTTTCGTTTCAATCTTGTGAAGACATTTACACATACTTAAGTGGAGAGTATGATACAGAATAAAAGAAACAAAGTATTGTAGTCATTTCAAGTCTATCAAAATTTTATAAAAATTTTAATTTTTATATTTCAATAATGGCTGTAAAAAGGACCTTCTAGGGAATGAAAATAATTGAATTTGTGTAAAGTAGCTGGAAGTTTTAGCTTTAATTTGGTATAAAAACTATAAAAAACCTATGACAATTGTTAAAGTTATAGGTAGTTTTTTAATTTAACCTCCTAATTAATATTACTCATACGCACTGAGTGACACTTTATTATATAATCTAAAATTAGACGGTTTGTGGCAAAATATAGATGATTTTTGTTAATAAAATTGAAGAGTAAAATAAAACCTGCTAAACAAATACATGAAGCCATAAAGAGTTCAAGACAAAAGACAAATATTGGAAAAAAATTAAATTTTTTTTTTTTTTAATATTTTTTTTTTATTTTAAAAAAGTGTATTTGTGCTGATTACTTTCGGTCCACTATATTAGATGTTAAACTGTAAAACATGAACCAGCAATTACCACATTCTACATAATTATTCTTAAAACAAAGACAAATAGTTAAACACACAAAAGATATTAACGGAAAAATAAGAAGATTTAGTTCAAACTCAACTTCAACTTTTAAATTGCATTAAAAATACTATTTTTAAAGAAAAATATTTTACCAAAATTTAATTCTAAGTAAAAAAAAGTCTTTTGTTTTCAAGTTTAAATAATAGAGACTTATCAAGGACATCAAGCAATAAATCATATTTAATTTATTAAATTTTCTTTCTTTAATGTCTTTTAAAAAATACACGTTTTAAAAAGTACTCCTCATGTATGTATGTCACTTATGTTGTCTGTTTCTGTCATTTAAGCATGAAAACCATCAAACAATAATAACAACAGCTGACGTTGTTGGTAATTAATCATATAATAATGTTGCTTAAGATAGTCAATTATTAAAATAATGAAAATAATGTTTAAAAGAAAAATCATTATACAAAAGGCAATAATGGAATAATTATGTATATAAATTATAGTTGATGACTTGGATCGAAAAACATATTCATGCATAATTTTATATGAATGTAAATGGTTCTTAATTTGATGGTTTCTGAAAAGAAATATTTTTATTTTGTTCAAAGAACAAGTAAATTGTTTAAATCATATAGGCAGGCAAAATATGACTTATGTCAAAATATTTTCGATATTAATAATTGTTTTATGGCGCTCATAATAATTTGTTAATATTTGTAATTTAATTATTTTGTTAAGAAAATAAGAAAATGTGTATTGCAAATATTAAATAACAACTTTTCATTTACATATTTAATAGATTGTGTTAAATTTAGAATTTCCATCAACAAAAGTCTACAATATTTCAGCGAAATCACTTTAAAATCAATTTAAATCTAAACTGTCTCACTTGTCGTATGATTAATATTAATTTATAGGTTGCATGAAACAATTGCTAATAGTTTTGTTACCATTTAATGGATTTTCATGATTGTACTAAGATATTATAACAGGGATATATATCTATTTACAGCAATCATCATTTTTAATTTATTCATGTTAAAGTCACAAAATTCCACAGCAAAAAGGAACCTTAAAATATTGAGAAATATAATCAATTTTATTATTACATTATCTTTTTTGCAAATATTTGCTTTTTGCTGAATTTTAATTGCATTTTATGATTTTCATATAGATAACAAATTGGCTAATTGAATTTATAAGTGTTTTTTGTAGCCAGTTAAATTTTTAATTTTGTATAATTTAATCAACATTTCAATATGATAAACATAATTTATATGCTAATTAACATAATAATTTAGACAATAAGGGAGAAGTTGGTATTTGTGAATTTAAGTAAATATATGTTCAATTAATAAAAATTATGTGGTTACTAACTGTTAAGGAGATTTTTTGAATGCCCAAGGGAAATCGATTCAATCATGATAAAAGCCACAATAATTTAACTAGAAGGTATTCATAAAATACTAAAGTTACTGTTTATAATTGTCAGTTATATTTTTGAATTTATGTCAGTGTAAATATTGTTACCAATTTGAAATAGCGATTTGAATTTAACGAGCATAGGTTGTATTACAAAATCGGCAAATGTTTTGTTACGCTTTAATTTATCTTCATGATTTTACTAAGATATCAGGGATATATAGCTATTTAAAGACAATCATCATTTTTAATTTATTCATTTAAATCCAAAAAATACCACAGCGAAATCACTTTACAATCCATTTAAATCAAAACAGTCACACTGGTCGTATGATTAATATTAATTCATAGGTTGTATCAAACATTCATTAGCAGTTTTGTAACGATTTAATGGATTTTAATGATTTTACTAAGATATTATAGCAGGGATATAAAACTGTTTAAAAGCAGACATAATTTTTAATTTATTCATGTAAAAGTCACAAAATACCGCAGGAAAAATGAGCCCACCCACTAAGGACATTGAAAAATATATTTAATTTTGTTATTACATTATCTCTTTCATAAATATTTGCTTTTTAGTGAATTTTAATTGAATTTTATGATTTCATATTGATAACAGAATGGCTAATTAAATTTATAAGTGTTTCTGAAGCCAGTTGCATAATCAAATCAATATACATGCACTTAGCTTAAATAATGTAATTTAATTTCAATATTATAAACATAATTTATATGCTAATTTACATATAATAACAGACAATAAAGAATGGAGGTGGACTTTACGAATAGAAGCAAAAGTGTGATTAATAATAAACCATATTATGGTTAATAACAAGATTTCTCCTACAAACAACTGGATAGGATTTAATATTATTCTCTCATTTGAAAATTTATAAAATTCTCAAATATTTGTAAAAATTAGATAATAAAACGGTGATACGAAGGAAACAAACTTCGAAAACGACCAAGCGTGGGTTATGTTTTGCTGAGTACATTACAAATTGTCTCTAAAAATTTCGAAAACACCCACAAATTAAGAAATTATTCTAAAAAAAAAACATTTTCAGTGATGTTCGTCAACCTTTAAATCAGTCTGTTTTTTGTCCGACTTTTAATAGTTTAAAGTGTTTGGAAAGAAAACTGATTACGCTTTAAAATTACGTGCTTTTTTAGATAAATTTGTAAATTATAAGTATTGTTTTTGTTAAGAATATCTAACAGAAAAACAAAATTTATCAACTTTTTTGATTTTAGTCGTTTCTCATTGCTTATTTTGATACGAAAGCTTATAAAAGTTTATACAAATGTATAAAGGAAAGGTAGTTCTTAACAAAACATAGTTTTAGTTATTCAAATCGGATGAAAATTGTAAAAGTTATTCAACTTTTTATTAACACCTTTTTGAGTATTTTCTCCCCCAGTGCATGTGAATAAAAAACCAAAAAAATTTTCAAAAAAAATATTTGTAAAATTTTGAATTTTCAAGGTAAATTTTTTCGAACTTTTTTAGAAAAAGTTTAATAACTTCGGCAAATTTAAACCGATTTTAACAAGTAATATCTTATTTTTGTCTATGTAAAATTGTCTTTAAAAAACTCTGCAAAGAAAATAGGTCATCATAGAAAAAAATTAAAATAACTATTGTTGAATTTAAAAAATTACGAAAAAAATTAAGCAAAACTTTTTATAAAAACTTACATAATTTTTTTAAATATAAACTTTATGTATACATTTTATGAAAGCTTAATTCTTTGGCTATCCATAATAGTTTAGAATTTTTAAATCGGTATAAAAGTGAGTAAGTTAGAGGTACTAAAGTACTACGACCTACCCTAAAACTATTTTTTTAAAATAACTCAAAATTTTGAGGGTGTTTAAAAATCTTTGAAAACGGTATTAGTATGTCCTCACTTAGGCCTATTAGGTCGTTTTTCAAATTCTGGCAAAAAGTTTCATTTTGTAGCAGAGTTAAATCAATATTAATAAATCAACAAAATGCTTTAGAGAGAATTTTTAATTTTATTTTTAAGCCGCACACAATTAATTGTTTTAATTCTAACAAGGATTCATTCAAATAAATTTTTGGTATGAAAAACAACTGCTTCTGTTTAAAATGTTCAATTATATTTTTGAATTTATTGCAGTTAAATGTGTGGCTTAAGAGTGTTTGCATATTTTACAAGTGTTTGAGTGAATATTGTCCTCATATGTCTGGGTTTTATGGCCAATGTTTTATCAACATGACACTTAACATGATATATGAGCTAATGAATGATGTTAAAAACAACATTGTACATATTTTTCAATTTGTTGCTTTTTATACTTTTGGTTTGTGGCCATAAAATGTAACAAATCCGTTTTTGTTGCGGTTCGGTTGCTATTTATCCTATTTGAAATCATGAAAATCAAATGGCTGAGCTATAAGCATTAGACTACGACTATCTTGATTTTAGAACTATTTATTTTCTATATGGATTACTAAGTCATTAATACAGACAATATTGCTATCTAAATATAGATACTCCAAAGACCTTTCGGACCTACAATGGTTCAAAATTTTGAAAAATATTTTTTAACCCGAGTTTTTTAACCCAAAAAAATATTTTTTTTCTTCCAAATTTTGTTCGCTAATAAAACTTTTCAGCAAAATCTTTATCTTAAAGTATACTTTGGTGAATGGTATATAAGATTCGGTACAGCCAAATACAGCTCACTTACTTCTTTTGTTCAAGCAAAGTGTTAAGTGAAAAACTTGTTGAGAAAAACTTGTCATTAACTGTTTGCAAACATGAAGTAAGTTAAATACTTCAGCTTTATCTCAAACAAAAATTTGCAAAGGATAAAAAGAAAGTATATAGTTTTTCCTTGACGATTTTAGAGTCAGATTAATTAAAACCATCGTCAGTATCACCGTCTGTCAACATTATAGTAAGTAGACGTGTTAACAAATTTGTGTTCAAAGAAAAACATTTACACATTATGTAAAAAGCTGTAGAAAATCAAAGTCACTATTTTTGGTTTAAGTGAAATTTTGTATACAAGTTATGATAATTACACTTAAATTATTAATTTTTAAATACATAAAGCCCAAACTTTTCAGTGGAAAAGAAAAAACCATCCTCAAAATATAAAGAAAAATTAAAAATAAAATGCAACAATTTGTTGAAACTATTTTTTTGCATGAATTTCTTGACGCTATAATGATTAAATGCGGAAAAAACAAAAGAAGTAGGTTTTCCTGTTGTAATTTGTAAAGTTTTAATGAAGTTAAAATATTAAAATGTTTCAGATCTGGAGGATGAAATTAAACTGTTGATGGAATGTGTAATTTAAATTCAAGAAAAAAGCAGTAGATAATGATGAACTTACAAATCCTGTAAAGTACAACACGCTAAAAGGAATACGAAGAATATGAGGAGTCTTAATACAAAATTAAAATCTTTATTATACCCTTCACCTTCGTGAGAAGGGTATATATAAGTTTGTCATTCCGTTTGTAATTTCTACATTTTTCATTTCCGACCCTATAAAGTATATATATTCTGTATTATTATAGATAGCGGAGTCGATTAAGCCATGTCCGTCTGTCTGTTGAAATCAATTTTCTGAAGACCCCTGATATCTTCGGGATCCAAATCTTCAATAATTCTGTCAGACATGCTTTCGAGAAGTTTGCTATTATAAATCAGCAAAATCGGTACACAAATGGCTGAGATATAAGGAAAAAACCGGGACAACCTCGATTCTTGACCTATATCTGGATTACTAAATCAATAATATAGACAATATGGATATCTAATGATAGATATTTCAAAGACCTTTGCAACGACGTATATAAGACCATAGTAAGTTGGACCTACAATGAGTAAAAATCGGAAAAAATATTTTTTAACCCAAAATTTTTTTTCACAAAAAAAAAATGAAAAAACAAAAAAAAAATTTTTAAAATTTAAAAAAAAATTAAAAATTTAAAATAACAATCAAAATAATTTTTTTTTCAAAAAATGAAAAAAATAAATTTTGTTTACCTAAAAATATTTCAAATTTTGAAGTATAATTTGGTGAAGGGTATATAAGATTCGGCACAGCCGAATATAGCACTCTTACTTGTTTATATAAATAATTTTGATAATAACAAATGTTTGTGTTAAATTTTATTTATTACATTGGTTTTAAATATTTATAGAATTAATTTAAAAATTGTTAAGTTATAGTTTTTATCACAGATTTTCTAATGTTAACCTACGAAGCGTATGATTAATATTAATTATTGGATTATATTGAAAAACATTGCACAATTCCTTGGTTTTTCAAGCGATTTTAGCAGAAAATTAATTTTTAATGAAAAAAAGATTATAAACTTTATATCTAATAAATACGCTTAAATAAAATTTAATACACAAAAAAAATATTGATTAAATTTTGCTCGACCTTTTTATTTTTTAAAAGATATGTCGGCCTACAAAGGGTCGAGATTTATTTTAAAAATATCAGCTATATTGGCGATAAAATTCTAAATATAATAAAAACAACTTGCTTGCAGTAATCTTGTCCCTATAAAAAGTTATACGCATCCAAAGTTGGAACATGTAAAAAGGACAAAGCAATACAAACAAAAACCACAACCGGTCATTTCTATTCCTGATCGTCTAAATGTTATGTTTACAAAACAGGAAAATACGAAACAAAATTTCAGCAGACTGAAATCTAAAGGTAGGTTTTTATGTTTTCCTGCCTTTTATTGCTTTTTTGCTGACTTTCTTTTTTTGGACTTTTTAAAAATTAATGAGATGACTGAAACAAAACAAAAAAAAACATTATAAAAAATCAGTTTTAAGGCAGAATAACTTCGAAATGCATCAACAAATAGTGTTGCATACTTTTAGTTGATGTATTTTTACTGACTCTAAATCAGTGGTGGCCAACGAGAGAGTTCTTAAAATGCATATGTAGTAGTGAAAAATTAAAAGAGTACACAAATGGAAATGCGTGTGCTTTGCACTGCAAAAATTGTATGAAATTGTTTTTGTTTTGAGATTACTTTGTGCTTTTACTCAGAGCATTCTTATTGCGTATGTATTAGTGAGAATAATATAACAATTTATTCAAAGTGTTGGCAATTGGTAGCTATGACGTTTTCGCATCTTTATGGCAACATATGGATTCCGAGCCAAAATAACTGCTCATCTTTTGAGGCCAAGAATGAATACTGCCAGTATCGGATACTCTGTTACAATGTGAAGTGTATCACAGAGAAAGCATTCTGCATCGATCGAAACAAATATTTTTCATGAAGTATTAAAAAACAAAAATTTCGAAAATTTGCTGAAAAAAATTTATATTTCTAAAGCGACTGCTCAGATAAAAAAAGGTTTTAGTCTTTCTTAAAGGTAATTTTATTGTGGAATTTCGTTTTTTTAGATTATTCCATAATCTAAACAGTATTTGAGTTACGCGAATATATGTTGTGCCACCTCCTCCATTTGGGTCACGGTCTGGACTATAAAGCGGGGGTTTAGAAATCTTCCCATCCACATCATTCGATATACATTTTAATAGGTATTGCAACATGATTTGTTGTCATGATGGAACATTACTGTTTCATGTCTGGCCGTATATTCCGATCATTTTTTGAGCAATGATCGCTTCAAATGGATCAGTTGCATTAGGTACTGGATCCCTGTGATAGTGTGGTCAGCTCATAACAGATCAGACCCTTTTGCTATATTTTTAAATATTCTCTCTCCATTTAATTCATTAACATTCCGATATTATTATATCTCTAATAAACATCTGCTAACTACATAAATTTATTACTTTATATAGTTGTTAAATTGCTGATGAAATCAATATTTTAAATTGAATAACTAGACACATTATGACCACAATTTATTTCATTTTGTCTGCAATGAATTTTAAATAAAATTCACAGCATGTCTATTTATCAACAATATAATTTATAACAAGTTACACATTTATATGCAAATCAAAATGCACCAAATAATAACAATTGATATTAAATTGCATGCGTTACTATTGTAACAAAGGGAAATAGGCAAATGTCAATAATAAATATGCATATTTAAAATAACGGCCTTAAAAGTGGAGACTCCTGGCTTTTTCTTTAATAATTCATTTATTTTTTAATATATAAGTACAACAAATTAATCACTTTACCAGAAAATGTATTCTTTTCATAAAAATTACAACCATTTATTATGCAAATATTTCAGATATAAAAAGATTCATATTATTCATAATGTTTACACATGTGATAGTTCTTATTGAGGATATATAAACACTTGGGTGTTTATTATACAAATGTGATCACAATTATTCATGTAATATATGTGTACTATATGCTCAATTGTTAACTATATATTTAAATATAAATTGTTTAAATATAACCCACTTCATTACACATATTTTTCCCATTTTAATTTATGAATTTTCATCAGGTACGTTACATGATGTTTATATTTATAATAATTATTTAATAAAAATTTATAAAATTTATGAATTAAATGAAACAGAAAATTTCGTATAATTTATGAGAGCCTATAAATATTTTTTATAAATTTATGCAAGCATGTTAAGCATTTTAACAAACAAATATAGAAAAATTCAGGGGTTGTCAAAGAAAATTGCCTATAACGTTTTTGTGTTTGAAATTAATTTTAAAAGTATTTTATGCAGTAATAAAATACATCTCAGGCTATGGCTGCAGTATTGTTCAAAAACAATAAAATAAGCACAAAAAACTTTAAATAATTCAAAAATGTTCAAGCTACCATTAATTAAAAAATAATTTTAAACATAAAATTATTTAATAAAAAACCATTGCTAAATTTTCAACAGTTAAAAACTACCTTAGTATACAATTGAAAAATGTAAACTATTAATTTAACATGCATATAATGAATTCTATTTAATTTAGTAACAAGTGCTAGGAAACTATAACTAATGTCAACAATAAGTTTTTATTCTCCCGCAAGTATAAATCCGCAAAGTTATTTCCACTTCCTATTTTGTAAGCTGAGAAAAAAATTTAGTTTAATATCAAGAGTAGAAGAGAGAGAGTTAGAAACAGTACAAAGAAGAAAAATGTTCAATACCAAAAAGAATGCATGTGTATATTTTGTTGTTTATTTGTAAATAAACGCAAAAAACACTTACAAAATTAAAACAAACTTTAACTGAAGAACAAAATGCAAACTATAAACAACAAACGGTCATTCCTCTAAATGTTTTGCTTAAAAAGTAAACAAAAAAGGTTTAAAATAATAGACAAACTTTATTTTTTTAGCAGGAATATAATTTGTTAAGCAACATACAATACCACAACAGAATGAATTAAAACGATTTGCAAGAAGGCTATATTCGGATATTCTTTTTCACCTCATTCTTTGAACTTTCTATTGCAGACTTTATTTTTTCATAGAATTCTTTAGACTGAATAAGGTAAACGACTATTAACAAAACAAAAACAAGAGTAAAACTTATTTTTTAAACAGAAACTTAAAATGGAAGCACATAGTTTATTGTTCACGGTTAAAAATTATAAAAACTTTAAGTGTAACTTGCTTGATGTCAGGTCTTTTAATTCTTTCCTCAGCAATGTTGGTGTTGCAAATTTTTAGGCTATGATTTTTTATTAAAACTAAACACTTCAAAATATCCTATATTTTATTATTGATGACATTTGTAAATTTGTTTTATAAACATCTCTAAAAAAAACACCTGCTTCAAATATAAATAGTAAACATTATTTATCTTATTATTATATAGAATTGTTAACTTGTTTATAAAATCAATATTTTAAATTGAATAACCAGCCACATTATGGCCACAATTTATATCATTTTGTATGTCACAGCATGACTTTCCTTCAGCATTACAATTAATAACAAATTACTTATTTATATGCAAATAAAAAGCGCAACATAATTATAATTGATATTCCATTAAACGTGTTACTAACAAAGGGAAATATGCAAATGGCAATCAAACATATATTTAAAATAACTGCATTAAAAGCAAAGACTCATGGTATTTTTCTTTATAATTTATTAAACTTGAAATACTACACAAATTTTAAACACTTCAGCAGAAAATATATGTTTTTCAAAAGAAATTAATTGCATTTTTTTTATAAAAAAATATTAAACTTAAAAAATCCCACCACAGTTATTTGCAAGGGAAATAATTTAGTTATACTTGACGTATGATTAATATTTATTTGGGGTTAGCTAGGAAAATTCTCCATAAATTGGAAAATTGTTAATATATTTTAAAAATTTTAAAGACATTTAAACTTAACACTACAAGTTGTTAATTAACATATACACAAAGTTACAAAATGTTTATCTATAACAAAAAATCTATAATTTGAATTATATAATTTTTAACATTTTTTTAATTTTGTAAAAAGTTGTATTTTTATATTGAAACAATATAATTCGTTTAATCTTTATAATACAAAACTTTAGCTCATAGCGTTAACCTTGGATATCATTAGAATTTTAAAAATCCCTACAAAATTGCCATTGTTACTTATAAAAGAATAATGTTTGTCATACTAGACGTATGATTAATATTTATTTAGAGGTTAGGTTACGGAACTGCTTATAATTTGGACAACTGTAAATGGATTTTTAAAATTTCAACGGCATAAGAAAACTAAGGTTTCAAGTTTAGCATAAAAGAACTATAAAATATATAAACTTAGATTTTTCAGATATAAAATGATACATATTAATCATAATTTATATGTCTGTGATCAGATAGATATCCCTGCACATACATAAATTCATGGATGTTTGTTATGCAAAGTGGTATGTGTACAATTTTTAACAATGTAATTAAATGTAGATTTTGTTAATGTTTTTAATTTTAATTTTCATTTGTATTTTTTTTATATACGCACACATTCTTACAGACAATTTTCCATTTTTATTTATAAAGAACACATGATAAAAAATCAGGAATTTAATGAAACAGATAATTTTTTATATAATTTATGAGTGTCTATAAATATTTTTGTATATTTGAAGCAGACTTGTTAAGCATTTTAACAAACAAATTTGAAAACTGACAACACTCTGGAAGTATGATTAATATTAATTCATGGGTTGTTAGAGAATAAATTTTTTATGTTTGCAATACATTTTAAGCGTAAAATATGCAACGATAAACATTTTGAACAAAACTTTAAGGTACATTAAAAATTATCTCTTAGAATGATTATTAATAAATTAACAAATTTATTTAAAAGCCTCTGAGTTTTTAGCAAGAATTCAGATGAATTTTTCTGTTATTGTATTTCATAACAAATGGTTCGCTATTTTACCAACAGAAATATATCAACAACTTTATTTTATAAGATTAAACCCATGACTCAATTAGTTTTAAATTTATTTTAATATTGATACTTCTCCCTCTACATAAACACCTATTATACTATAATAAATGCCTAGGCAATAAATACATGTCAAATTGTTTTGACATATTAAAATTCAAACAATGTTTTAACATGATATTTTATATTTTATTACTTTGTTCCACAGGCAAATATAAATCTCGGTAGCGTTATTTTTTTAAACATTATATTGTTTTACGGTTAAATGAAATTCGAGCAAATAATGAAATTTTTATATATTTTAGTCAAAGAAAAAAAAAGAAATGGTGAAAACAAGTTGCAACATTGAAAAAAAATAAATGTTATGGCATTACTATAAATTAAACAAAATGGCAATAATGTTTTTACTTGCAAAAATGCAAGGAAATTCATTTACAAATTGTTAACAGGAAATTCCTTACTTTTTTGAGCAATTAAGAATTAAATGAATTCAGCTGAAAATATTTTGAATGGGAATTGATTTTTTTTTAATTATAGAACATTTTTGCATATTTTAATAAAGCTATTTTATTTATCAAATTATTTATACTTCATATATATATATATATGCTTTAATATGTCATTAAATTTGTTTAAATTTTTAAATAAACAAGAATGTTATTGGGGAATCTGTCAACTTGCCTCTAAATTAATATTAATCATACGTTTAGTATGATATTTTTGTTTTCGGGAAATGTAGGCATTTTTTGGTATAAACTTTTTTATGAAATTTGAGCAGGGTAAATGATTAGAAGTCAACAAATATTTTCTAGATTTAAAAAATTAAGATTATCTATGCACAATGTTTTCTAGAGCCACTGAAAAGACTAGTTGCTGAAACTCAATATTTTCTATAGACAAATAAAAGCAGTTCGCTCTTAAAGTGTGATATGAAAATCAAATTATTTTTTAATTTACACTTTTTTACAAGTTCCTTTGAAAAAAAGTAATATTTTTAATTTTTTTCTTGTCCATTGTGGCGTATGATTTATTTAAATTTCATATGATTCATACATATTAAATATCAATCATACGCAACATTGTTCAAACATGTTTTATTTATATAAATTTTTATTACTTTATTTTTTCGAACATATTTTTCTAATAGGGAATAAAAAAACAATATTTTTTATTAATAAATAAATACTAAATCGGTGGTATATTTACCACAAACAAACCTAACAAAAAATTAAAATAGTTTGTCATAAAAAATAGTTAGTGAGAAGAAAGTGCTGCAGTAGAATATACTTAACTAATAAATAAAACATAACTAGAAAATGCCTTTTCGATCTCACCTTTTAATAATGATTAAATTTAATTTAATAAACATTATAATTTTTATTGAAAATATTTCAGTTTAATCGTATTATAGCATTTTAAATCCATTCTAAATTCTTCAAGTAACAATCTTCTTTGATTTTTCGATATTTGTTTGAAAATATAAATGATTACTGAGTATCGTCATTTTTTAATTTGGACCACCAAATTCTTGCAGGTATAAGACGGTAAATGTCTTATACCTACTTGTGTATTTTAGTTAATTTTTATAAAAAATTCGATTTTGGGTTCAAAATATAAGTGATATCTTAATATAACCACGTTTGGGATATCTGTAATAAAAGTCTTCTAGAGAGATTTTTGCAAAAAGTTTCTTTGAAATTTATTGCAAAATAAATAAAGGACCATTTATTATATTGATTTATGTTCATGTTCTATAAATATTGACATAAGTTTGATGTAGTATTTACAACTTTTATTTAACATTTATATTTTGAGTACGTACTTGTATATGTTTATGTAAAAAACATGTTCAAATAACTAAAATAAAAACCACTTCAATAGTTTATTACAATTTTTAACAATTCAGTATCAGCACTCATGTTCACGTTGATATGAATGCCTGTTTTTTAATCCTGCGAATGTGTTTTAGCACCATTTTGTTGCATATTTATTTAAATTTGTGTTTATAACACACATAAAAAAGGTTAACAATCTGTTAACAGAAAAGGTATGTTCAGTTTTTGAAAATAAATGGATCAAAAACATAAAAGTTCAATAAATATGAAAGCATGCTTTAAATAAAAACAACATAAATGACAAAACAAATATAAGGAATTGTACAAAATACAAGCTAATTCAATAAAGCTTCAACAAATAATTATAAAAATTTTAAATAAATCAAACACTTTAAATAAACTTTAACAGAAAAATATAAAATAATTAGATTTCCATCAAATTATCTCCACAAATAACAAAAATCGTGCTTTTGAATATTTTTAATGGATACGTATGATTAACACTAATTAAGAGGTTATGTTAGAAACTTTATAAAAACCTAACTTAAACTACGTGTAATAGATTTTTTATCAAATAAATGGAAATAAATGCTTAAACATTAAGCTATAATCATGATATATAAATAAGGAGAATAGAGAAAAGGATGTAATATTAAAAATGTTTAAAAATGATTTTCATTATACTTTCCAATGTTTTTTTGGGACTGAAAAATAAAATTTTAGATTAAATCAAGCACTTTGACTAAACTTTAACAGAGAAATACAAACAAATTTCATTTCCATCGAAATATCGCTATTAAACACAACAATTTAGCTTTTAAAATTTTTTTCATTGGATACGTATGATTAATATTAATTGATGGGTTATATTTGAAAATTACCTTATAATTAAGCAATTCTTAATAGATTTCGATTGTTTTAGAATTAAATGAAAGCTAAGAAAATAGGTTATAACTTACTTAAAGCAAATATGTCATCCAGAGAACTTATTTTTATAAATTCTCTTCAATTATTGCATTTCCATGTTTTATCAAAAAAATAATTTTCCTTATTTTAATCAATATTTGCTACTTATTAAAACCAATTAAATATTGTTCTTTTCTAATATGTACTTTTTTTGATTATTTTTCTCTCAGTTTTCGTTTCATCTTACCAAAAAATGTCAATGACCACAGTTGCAAATTTAGTTTTTTATCACTTTTTTGTTGTTGATTTTTGGCATCCTGCCAGCTGCAATATGCATAAAAACCTGAAACAAAAACTAATCTATTTTATCTGTTTTGTTTTGTAGCTAGAGACCGGTAATGGAAATCATTAGAGAACACATTTTTAAACTAACAGCAGCCAAAATACATACTTATATTGAATAATTAATAGATAAATAACAGCAACACTATTGCTGGTTATAAATAATCTATATATATAAAAGAGTAACGTTACTGACTGACTGACTGACTGATTCATCATCGCACAGCCCAAACGGCTGAAGCTAGAATCACGAAATTTTAACTGTGGGTTCCTCCCTCCCCAAAACGATCCGATAAGAAGGGATTTTTGGAAATTCGAACGTTTAGGGGGTAAAAAAGGGTAAAAACGGGTAAATTCGGTAACCTTATATCTTCAAAACTAATAAAGATACAAAAAAACTTAAAATAGCATGTTACTCCATTTAAAAAATAAGCCGACAGGTGTTTCGTACTTTTTGGAAATTCGAAACTTTTAGGGGAGAAAACGGGTAAAAACTGTATTTTGGTACTTTTTTTGCACCCTATGTATCTTTTAAACCAATAAACATAGAAACAAATTTTAAATCGTATTCTTTAATTAACAAAAAATAAAAAATATAAGTTTGGTACTTTTTGGAAATTCGAACCTTTAAGGGATAAAAATTGTGTTAATTTTTGGTACTTTTTCATAAAATATATTTTTCTATAATTTGACATAGACATACGAATATTTTATTATGAGCTCCCACCACGTTACAGAAATTTATTTGAATGAAATTGTACCACCTCAATGGGGATAAAAAAGGTACCAAAAAGGGGATAAAATCGGGAAAATACATTATATTTGAAATTATTAAGCCAATTTTGATAATTTTTTTTAACGTTGGTTCCTGGGTTCATACAAAAATTAACTAACAGGGTGTTATTTGGAACTCGAGTACCAAGGTGTATATTGGGCCAAATCAGGGTAAACAGTTTGGTAATTTTTTTAAAACATATTTATTCTTGGGCACATTAACACAGATTTTAATATTTTGATACATGCCTGTAGCATAAACAATTTTGGCAAAATGGAATATTTTTAAATTTCAAACTTGAGGGGTGTTCAAGTAAGAAAAGGGAAATTGGTACTTTTCTCATAATGGTACTTTTTTAAAATTTAAATTATTTCAGTTATCGACATTAAAGTTAGCTGATATGTATTTGAGTGAAGTTAGTGTTAGGAATAGGGGATCATATTTAGGTACCAAAATGTGTGAACTGTACTATAGGTACTTTTTTGTTCATCTAATGGTACTTTTTTGAAATTTCTATAATAATGGACTTAGAAACATGAAATTAAACATATATGGTCCTAAGTGAGTGAGAATTCTAGCGGGAGACTTTTTGGTTCTTTTTCTTTATTGGAATGGTACTTTTTGTAATTTCTTCACCAATGAACCTTGAAATATGAAATAAAGGTTATATGGACCAGAGTGAGTGGGAATCCGCAAGTGGCTGCTTTTTGGTACTTTTTCTGTATTCTAATGGTACTTTTTTGAATTTTCTATAACAATGGACTTATAAATATGAAATTAAGCATATATGGTCCTAAGTGAGTGAGAATTCTAAGGGGAGACTTTTTGGTACTTTTTCTTTGTTTGAATGGTACTTTTTGTAATTTATTCACCAATGAACCTAGAATCATGAAATAAAGCTTATATGAACCCGAGCGACTGGAAAACCACAAGTGTATACTTTTTAGTACTTTTTCTATATTCTAATGGTACTTTTTGAATTTTCTATAATATAATGGACCTAGAAATATGATATTAAGCGTATATGGTCCTAAGTGATTGAAAATTCAAGCGGGTACCTCATGGTACTTTTGTTTATTCTAATGGTACTTTTTTGAATTTTCTATAACAATGGACTTAAAAACATGAAATTAAGCATACATGGTCCTAAGTGAGTTAGAATTCTAGGGGAGACTTTTTGGTACTTTTTCTTTATTCGAATGGTACTTCTTGTAATTTCTACACCAATGAACCTAAAGCCATGAAATTAAGCTTATATGGACCCGAGTGAGTGGGAAACCACAAGTGGGGGATTTTTGGTACTTTTTATATATTCTAATGGTACTTTTTTGAATTTCCTATAATAATGGACCTAGAGTTTCTAAAAAATCGAAGAATTTCAAAACCACGGTTTCGGTTTAAAAAAATTAAAAACCGATCGGTTTCGGTTTTGTGATAATTTTTTAAATATTAATTACTATAGAAACAAAATTGGTTGATAATATAGGAAATGATATACAAATCTAAAATTCAAACTTGACGGGTTATGGTTTAGTGAATGCGAATTTAAAAGTGATAATCAATGGTACTATTTCCTTATTGCAATGGTACTTTTTGAATATTTTATAATAATAAACATAAAAATTTAAAATTAGGAACACATTTTGCATTTTCTATAACAATGGACCCAGAAATATGAAATTAGACATTTACAATTAGATTCACAAACGGAGACTTAATAGTACTAATTCTTTCTTCTAATTGGGGTGGCGAAGCGCACCGGGTCTGCTAGTATTAAATATAGCTGAAGTTAAAATTATGTTGGTTTATTAAAAACCAGATATTTGATTTCAATTTAATTTACTTTAATAAACTATTTTGTCCTTGTTTATATAAAAGGTTTACTGTTTAAACAATTTATATAAATAACACATCATCATTGTAAAGTGCTGAAATTTACACCGACTGTTTATTCATTCCCCCGTATATTATTCAGATTTCGAAGTAAACAACTACCCTTTAAATGTTTTAATACAAAATTGTGCTCAAATCAATACAAATTTATTTTGTTTGCAAAGAATTTTAAAATCCATTTAAGTTTAAATCAGAAAACAAGTATTTTACTATCATCTTAAATACAAAATATCTGATAGAATTCATTGGGAGAAACAGACACTCACATTGTGTCTTAGACTGAATAATGTTATTCTAACACTTCAACTCTAATGGGTGAGTATTAGAGCAACATTAAGCTGACAGTAAGTTCAATAATCACAACTATTATAATAAAAATAGGAGTGTAAATGGGTGAAAGGGAAAACCTTTAAAATAAATTGTAAAACATTTTTGCTGGTAAGTAGTTGCTACATTAAAATAGAAACACAATAAACAAGTGCTAAGTAAATACTATAAATGCGACAAATATGCAATCAGGGAGGCAACATTTTAAACTAAAAAAAATAAAAAATAATGAAACGGAGTTTCAGCTAAACAATCATTTTCTACTGGTATAATGGCTGCTTTGGTATCAGAAAATATATTGACATGCTTTCTCTATATACTTTGATACTGATGTTGTTCAACGTCAAATTTTATACCCATTATTTTGGCTTCAATTACGGTTCCTTTATCTGGTAGCCTAAGAAACAATCTTGTATTTAATAAGCTCGAGTAGATACCTCATTCGACATTTCCGTGCAAATTTAAGTTGTCACTGAATAACTGGATAACATTGTCCGGAAATTGGAGCTTGTTGTCATACCGGAACCCATATAAAAATAGAAAGATCCATATTGAAGAATCCTTTAAAAATGGCATGAATGTTTTTATATTTTCATTCTTTTGTATCATTTTATTTCATTACGATATTCGTGGCTATAATGGTTTTGGCACCATAACTGTTTCTCAATTTGTTTCTCTGTTCCTAGAGAATCTCATAAATTTGACATCTTAACAAACACCATTCTGAGAGCGTAAACTTTTCCCTTATTGAAATAAAAAAGTTTACCGAACCCCTATAATTTATTTTCCTTCAAAGTCGCTATGTTTTCTTTAAAATTGATCTGTAAATTCAGTTAATTCCCTGACCAACAATTTGCAAAAAACATTCCTTTTGAAATTGTAAAAAGAAAACTTTATTTTCTGGTAGTATTAAGTAACTTTTGCACAAGGATTTATCCCCCAAGAGTATTTGCACTTTTTATAGAATGCTGCTGGACAAATAAAACTACACGATATCAAGAACACGAAGGACACCTATTGATATTTATAATTACAAAAAAAAACCCTTTCGAGGTTTATACAAGAATTTTCTTATAATGATAGACTTATACAAACCCACGAGAAAGTTGTGGAAAAAATTTAAGCCAGCATAAAAGGAAATGGAAAATGATGATAACAGGACAATGCGCGGTTAATTTTAATGGTAAAATGTATAAAAAGAACGAAGTAAATAAAGTTTCTTATTGATAGATTTCCGTTTTATTTATGTTTTTCTCCCGCATTTCTTTAACAACTTATTGTAGTTTCTTCGATCATGGTAAAGTTTTATTATTTTTTACAATGTTTGTAGAAGAAAACAACTATTGTTAATAATGTTAAAAGTTGAAGTTAAGTGGAGGATAAAAAAAAGTAAATATATTAGATAATTTGATATATTAAACTCTTGAAAACTATGGTAAATTGACAATACAATAAAAGTTGTAGTAAATTGAGTAGAAGAATATAAATAAGAGATCTTATAAGATAAAATCCTTAATTTCAGCAAAAATCTGTTGGCTGGAAGTAAAATTTATTGCGGCCATTTTTCTGGTTTATTTTTAAAATTATAACTCAACTGAAATACCAAAGAAAAAATTTTACAATATAAAAAATAATTTGGCACACTTAAACGTCGTCTTGCCAGCAAAAGGGCCAATGTGTAATTCGTAGAAAATAGTTTTCTCATTTGACCATTTGAGAGGCTTATTCATCGTCTATTAAATTACGAATATATTCCCAAAAGTCTCTATTGATTGCGAAGTTATCAAAAAGTATCATGGCTTCTTATGACTCTACTAATAATGATGTATAAAATACTAGACCTTTTTGCAGATAAGGTACTTTTTTGAAAATTTAAAAATTTTTGGAAATTGATTTTTTCTAGAAGATTTCAACCCAAATATTATAAAAATACCAAAAAATCAATTTGTAAAAAAATTCGAAAAAATACCTTTTGTTCTGCGGCTCCTCAAATGAAGTTTGCATACACTTACATAAAAGTATGACAACATTTACACCAACAATATGAATGTTAACACCCACAAATACACATTCTCAAACATTTATACCTTCACGTATTATTGTAGTAGTAGTTGTCACCCACATTTGAGATTTCGTTAACATCAACAGCAAAACCAAAATGAGAAACATCAAAAAAAAAAAAACAAAACGAAGCTGAATCCTTTAACCAAAATTGAGGACAATGACATTAGTAAACAATAACAAATAAAAAGCCAGCATACACACAAAAACAATTTGAAAATTTTACAGTGCATATCGTCACCTTAAATGCAAACGGACATAACTATACAAAAATTAAAAATTTTATTGATCCTTTTTATCAACTACATGCTCAAAGAAATTTTTAGACCCATGCGATAAAAAATTACAACATTATTAAAGAAATTCAAACGGACGTTTGACTTTATTATTATTGATTTAAATAAAAGTGTAGTTACGTCCGTTTGCATTTAAGGTGACGATATGTACACAGAGAAAACAGATTCGTAGTAGCAACTGAATTTGTTGCCAATCGAATGATTCTACCTCAGTAATCGAATTTTCTGTGTAGATATGTGAGTGAGGAAGAAAAATTAAAATGTGTAAACAAACAATAACAATGTTTTACAGTAGAAAAAAACTTTGAAAATTTTGAAAAAATAGTTGCTTCCATGTTTTTGTTGAAGAGACATACTGTCTGGCATTTAACGTTTATGACAGAGATTACCAAAAAAATGCACAAAGTACACAAATAATAATGCAAATAATGCTTTCTTTTATAATGCAGCACAAAACAACCCACATTCATGGAAATGACAAAAATGTTGTTAAACGAAATTGAGGGGACCAGATTAGTATCGAAAATTAACTATATTGGCAATAGTACCATACTAAAATTAATCTAGAACTTAACTCTGCAGATTAATGAACTAAAACTAAACAAAACTAGAACACAAACATTTTATTTAATGTGGAAAGTGAAAGCAGATTAAAGTGTATTAACTTCCCTTAAGATTTAGTTTGAGTATCCTGGTCACCTTCTTCTCATTTTTAGCTTCTGCAAAAATATTTTTGTTTTTAAAATTATAACTGCAAACTACAAACCAAAAAATTATCAAATTAAAAATAGACCCTGAGGTTGTTTAGGGAATGTAATTAGTGTTGACAAGTGTAAAAACTAAAATTTGGTCTGTTCGGTAACAAAAAAAAAAAACTATTACGAATTAACACAAATTACACTATGTTACACCAACGATGTGCAGGGGATCTCATACAATTATTCCGTTTTTTTGAAATCCATAGAGTTCGGAAATACTTATAGCTTTTCTCGATCACTTCGTTTAGTACTATTTTTATTAAACAAATGTTGTGTTCTTAAAGTTACAACTTCAAAAAATCATAAGTATGTTGTTTTGAAATTGGTTTTAAAATTATTTCTTTTATGTAAAAAATATATGTTTAGTTTTTCAAACAGAAACCTTTTGAAAATCGGTTGGAAAATGGCCGAGTTACGGTCGTTTAAGTTTCGAGAAATGCTCCTTTTTAAACAAATTTTTAATTTCTTTACGCTCTAACTGGATCCTGAGACAGTGGAATATTCTTTTCGTATTTTATTGAAAAAGCATATTAAACTAGCTTTCCAAGACATGTAACAAAATAAAAATTAATAAAAAACTGAATCAGTCATGCTTATTTCTGTGATAACATGCATTTCGACTTTTTTATGTTTTTCGTACAAATGCTTGCGATTTCTTTTTTTTAAAGAAAACATAGCTGACAGTATTTAGTTGGGGAGCATCCTGAATTTAAAGTTCCGTAAGTTAGTCATTTTCCAACCGATTTTGACAATTTTAAAATTTATTTATATATTTCGTTACCTTAATACAGAAAGGCCCTAAATCGTGTTTTTTGTAAGCCTAGATTTTCATTTTTTTTTGATAAATGGTCCACTCATATATAATAATTAGCCAAAATGATCTCGACTTAAAAAACACGAGTTATGGCCTTTCTATATTAAGGTAACGATATGATGTTTTGAAGTTGCAACTTTAAGAATACATTAATTTCACTAAAATTTCACTAAAACTATATGTAAAAGAAACACTTTCATTTCCTTTGGCGGTGTGGTTTTTTTTTGTTGCCGAATTTTGGCACTTGTCTCAGCTCACAAACCTTTACTAATGAGATGTACGTAAGAGTTTTATAACAAGTTTTGTTATGTTTTGTCTTCTTTAGATTTTTATCAATGGGATCACAATTGAAACATGATGATGGCATGAAGCTTAAAGCCAAAGAACAAGAACTGGATTAGTCATGCAGGACTATGTTTCGAAATTTAAATTTGTTAAGCGCAGTCTCACTTGGCCGATAGTAGGAGTATTGCATTAAAAATGCAATGAAATTTAAATCATATTTTCATAAATGGGTCTAGAACCTTTGACATATCTAGTTTGTCTCTACTAATTATTGTACTTTATTTTTTATATACATAAATACTTATTACCGATTGTTTACTATCCACTTCCCTTAAGTATACTTGAAAATATCCAACCGTTTAACTCCAAATATAAACTATACCAAACACTCACTATCTACATTGTTAAATATGTATATATCATGATAATTTACATTAAATTACATTTCAATTATATCAAATTCAATTGAATGCACTGAATATTTACCAACATTATAGCAAGCGGAAATGTTGCTAGGATGTGCTCAAACCCAGAAAATAATGTAGGAATGAAATTTAAAGAAAACTGTATTAAGGGCATCGTTTTATAAAACTAAAAGTTTTGAATAGAACGAAATTTGTATGAAAAATACTGGTAAAAGGTTTGAATCTTGAATATTTTCCATACACATTTTTTTTCTCCCAAATTATATTTGAATTTTTGAACATGTCTAAAATACTTATGTAGTAGTATTTGGTATAAATTAGCTTTAAGTGATAAGTTTTACTGGGTTTTATCAGGATTTTTCGTTTCTTTTATTTTTCATCTTTTGTACGACTGCATGCAATCCTTCCTTTATAGAGTACACATATCTGTTAAATGTCTAGAGCATATTATTCAACAATTGATTTTTATACATGAATGCAAAAAAGGAATTTCAAGTTATCTTACTATTTATTATTTCTTCATGCTTTCCATACTTATCGTAACCAAACTGAGGATTCAGAATGAATTGAAAAAAAAACTCAAAACTTTAATAACAAATTGTTAGTGCTGAGAATGTTAGAGGACACATGTCTCAGAATTCGTATAAGTAAATAACATGTGGGGATTTGAATCACTTTATGGGGCTTTTTATGCTGGAAGAAACTACAAAGCGGAAGTTTAATAAAAAGTTATTTTCATGAAAATTGTATTATTGCATAATGAAACATATATATTGTTACGTTTTAACCTTTTCAAAACGTTTGGTTTATTTCCTTTAAATAAACCGGATACTTTTGATTGCAAATAAAAGCCGTTTAGTAGTTTGAAAATTGTAACAACTCTTTATTTCTTTAAAATGTACAACAACAACAGAATTAAATAGCCACTCAATGTTTTTTATACACGTTTATAAATTCTCAGAAATACAGACACAATATATAATGTACAGGAATTTACTTGAAAAACACAACACACTTTAAGGCACTTAGTTGATGTTTATTCGAAAAGCGTCTCTGATAATCTCACTAACGACTGCAACCTCTGCTACTATTTATAACACTGCCATCTGCACTCTAGATTTCTCTTTAACTGTCTAGAGGTTTCCAATACATACGCCATCTGTGGTGTACTTTCTACAATGTTCTTTAACTGAATATTCGAAATCGAATACAGCGTTGCCAACTTACGATCAAATTAAATGAAAGCTTTTATTTAACAATGCCCACAGATATGTTACAGTTTTACAGCACTGTTATTTGAAAGCATTATGCTACTTTTATTTTTTTACATTTTTATAATTCGAATGCCAATAATCATACTCACAAATTAAACACATAATAAATTTAAGTCTAAAAATTTAAAATAACTCTGTATTGATTTTCCTGTATTAATTAACGTATGATTTTAAACAAAGTTAAACCTTTCGTAAAAACTTTAGTTAAACATCATCAAATTGTTGTTTTCATTTGTGCAAGGACAGTTTATTAAAATACATTTTTACAAACTCTTTGTACAAACTAATTTACATTTTATAAATTTTAGTTATTTTATTGTGTCTAACATTCAATAGACAACCGCAGCTAAAATTAGATAAACTAAAATGCAATATGTAAAGGTCAAAAAGAGAAAATGGAAATGAATTTTAAATAAACTAAAATTCTGAATATAACATGAACTAGAACTGAACTAGAACTGAACTAGAACTGAACTAGAACTGAACTAGAACTGAACTAGAACTGAACTAGAACTGAACTAGAACTGAACTAGAACTGAACTAGAACTGAACTAGAACTGAACTAGAACTGAACTAGAACTGAACTAGAACTGAACTAGAACTGAACTAGAACTGAACTAGAACTGAACTAGAACTGAACTAGAACTGAACTAGAACTGAACTAGAACTGAACTAGAACTGAACTAGAACTGAACTAGAACTGAACTAGAACTGAACTAGAACTGAACTAGAACTGAACTAGAACTGAACTAGAACTGAACTAGAACTGAACTAGAACTGAACTAGAACTGAACTAGAACTGAACTAGAACTGAACTAGAACTGAACTAGAACTGAACTAGAACTGAACTAGAACTGAACTAGAACTGAACTAGAACTGAACTAGAACTGAACTAGAACTGAACTAGAACTGAACTAGAACTGAACTAGAACTGAACTAGAACTGAACTAGAACTGAACTAGAACTGAACTAGAACTGAACTAGAACTGAACTAGAACTGAACTAGAACTGAACTAGAACTGAACTAGAACTGAACTAGAACTGAACTAGAACTGAACTAGAACTGAACTAGAACTGAACTAGAACTGAACTAGAACTGAACTAGAACTGAACTAGAACTGAACTAGAACTGAACTAGAACTGAACTAGAACTGAACTAGAACTGAACTAGAACTGAACTAGAACTGAACGAGAACAGTTCAGTTTTTTCAAAAACACAAAACACATAGGTTTGTGGAGCTCCTAATGAATAAATATAAGCTTTTTGTGTAAGTGGTTGGTATTGTTGAAAACCTGAGGAATTGAAGCTTAATAGTTTGGTGAAGTGAAATAAGTTTATGAATTTTTTCGACGTCATTTACCTTAGAAACTAAAAAACTATAATATAGGCATTTTTAATGAACAAAAATATAAAGTTGGCATTAATTTAAAATTGCAACTGTTAAAGATAATACATCAAAAATTGGAAATAGTGTAGATCCAAATGTCTTTAAATCAATGGCGTTAAAATTTTTGACACTTTTTATTTTAAAATAGCAAAATTCCTAAAATGTGGAAAATGTATTCCAAAAACTGAGTTTTTTTAGAAAATAAATAGGGCTATATAAGCATGATGCCTTTTCGATTATGACCTTTATAATTTTTTACTGAAACCAAAATTTTGTTTTTAAATTGTAAGAGTTTGGATAAGTTCGTAGGCGACTAGGTCCACTTAAGTGAGCCAAGTTTTACTTTGCACGCTTTTGCGTTAGGTTCTCTCTACGGGAAATGTACAAACTTAATATAGTCCCGAAGAAAATTTTTTTCTACAAAAGAAAAAAATATAGTGACTTTTTTGGGAAAAAAAACATAAAAAATATGGCCATTTTTTCATGTTCCAACTTTGGTTGCGTGTAACTTTTTACAGGGATGAGATAACTGTTAGCATCTTATTTTTATAATATGTATCTTAAAAAAAATGTCGAACCTTCGTAGGCACGCCATATCTAAAAAACCAAAAAAAGATCGAGCTGAAATAAAAAAATAAATAAATAAACCTAAATATCTCTTGAACTAAATGAGATAACTTATATATATTTACATATATTTTGTAGATCTCCTTATGGACTATTTACGTTTTAAATTTCAGCTCATTCGGATCATACTTGGATTTTTGGAGATATTTATAAAAAATGTGTGTCCTTTTTGAAAGGACTTTTTTCGATTTTCTCAAAAAAGGGGTCAAATTGACCCCTAAAGAAATGAGATAAGGGGTTAAGATCTTCCACAAAAATGATCCCCATAAAATTCCACAATATAACTCTGACAATAAGAATTCTCTCAGATATTAACTTACAAAATTTTTTTTCAGTTAGTATAATGCTACCTTCGATCAAAAAATTCAAACTTTGAGCCAATGTAAAAAAAAATTCAGACTAGCTGGACTATAAGTTTATTCTACAAAATTACAGGGTCGCTATTATGTTCCAAAAATGCTGTTGGACAATGTTATTAAGCTTTTGAACAAACTCTACACTTTTGTTAAAACTTTACATAAATATATTCAAACATTTGTTCAAGGTCATTTTAACAAACTCCTTGTATAAACGAATTTACATTTTATACATTTGAGTTATTTTCTATTAAACAACAACAGAGTAAAAACTACAGAAAATAGTTGCATTTCAAACTATATTTAAAATATAATGAATATAATTAAAATATAAAGGTCAAGAAGAGGAAAATTAAAATGCAAATGATATAAAGATGATGATATAAACTAAAATTCTGAACTTAACGTGAACTAGAAACGAACTAGACTTGATAGAGAACTGAAATAAATCTGCCAAAAATAATGCATGCTGAAAGAGTAGCTGTAATTAGATATATACTGTTTTCTAGTTCTTAAAGAATTGTTCTATATTTATATGCCAAATTTGGTTTATACAAAAAAGCAGAGAAGTACTTATTTAAGTGTGTTATAAAAAGTGAATGAGAAGAAAAAGAAAATTTACTTAAATAAGATTTACATACAAATTAATCTAGGTTACGAATATCATAAAAACAACAGAATAGTATAAAAAAAAAACAAAAAGAAAATGTTGAAATACAACTTAAAGTCAACTACTATGACAAGATATTTAAAAACAACAGAAAAAACAACATAATTTTTACCTTATATATATTCAGTTGTCTTTTTGATGCTTTTTTGTGAATGTAGTGAATGTACAGCAGTTTTAATAATAAAAGGAACAATTCAAAATAGTTGTTACCAGTTTCAAGGGAGCTTCATATAGTGACTATAATTTAAGAAAAATAGTGAATGGAACTTAACTGGAGCAGAACAAGAACATAAGACGAAAATCTATAAAACTGAGCTTAGTAATAGTGATGTCTTCTAAAGAACAACTGAGATTTGGATTAGAAAATACCTTTCCGAAGCCATCAATTACTCAAACTGAAGTCCTTGTAATATTGAAGTCTTTTTTCTTAATTCTCTTCAATAAAAATCTTCAATTTAAAAAAAATCTAAATAAATCAAAAGTTAAGTAATGAAATTCATGTTTCAAATTAGTATGAATAGTACCGGACGTATGATGAATATTAATTATTAGGTTGTATATATAACTTTGTAACTTTGTTTGTAACTTATAAAATACTGAAGTCATTTCAAAGTTCAAGGAATGCTCTACCTTTTCCTGTCAATAAATTGAAATAAAATTAAATATTCATCTGTTAATAATAGTTTGTAATATGCAAAAATTCATATTACCTTTAAACTTTTTTTAAAAAAAAAACTTCTAGAATAGAAATTTCAACAATTTTAATTAAATTTTGACTCTTTAGTCCTACAACTTCCAAAAAACGAAGAGTAAAAACAGATTTTTTATAACAAAATTATACGGTTGAATTAATTTTTGCATGAATTCAGGCATAACGCATCTGTATATATAAAAACCTTTACGTTGAATGTTCAAAATTTATAACATACACGAGTATATTGCTACACATTTCTGGTATATAAGAATTTGAAGTCCAGGAAAAGTTGCATACTTTTCTGCGATTCATTGCATACTAAGAACATATACAAATATACCAGAGTACAATTAACCAACCAACCTTAACATACTCCAGAGATTTATGATGCATATTGAAATTCTGTTATATTTAATACCTGCATTTCTCCAAACACTTGCTATATTTATATTTCAAGCTGTTTTTGTATTACCCTTCAAACCTTTGCTGCTGTTAATATTGTTGAAATAAGTTTATTAGAATATTGACAGACTTTATGACTTTATGAAGCCAATATTAGCAAACAACGTTTAGAATGAGAAAGCTAATTATATACGGAAACTAAATTTTTACTACTTAAATTTAATTTTATAATATAGGTACTTATATTACGAAAAACCATTTAAATCTAGATGAGGTTGTGTATAATAATTTAATAAACTAGCGATTAGGCATTAACTACTTAGATAGCATGTTATCTGTGTAAGAAAATACTCTTTTATGTAATTCTAGTTTAATAAATTATTAAACACACTACTTAGAAGGAGGTTATTGGGCATCTTTTTTAACAACCTCATCTAGAAAATTTATGAATTTTTCAACAACATTTTTACAAAATAAAACTTAAAATATAACAATCTACAACACATTGCTTCGTGATTAATAAAATCTAGGGGTTAGAAAGAGTTTTATTTTAAATGAAGCCTAAAGTAAAAAGCCTACCTTTCAATTGCTAATTTTCAATTGCTAACTTTTTATTGTTGTTCTAGAAAATTTTAATTTTTTTTAAAAGACTTAGGAAAATCTTCATTTTTGTTAAAAGTGAATTGATCACAATATTATTTAAGCTTAGCGTATAAAGGCAGAATAACTTGCTGTTAAATTCAGTTACATTTATTTAAATGCTTTTAAAATTACCAAAGTTATAGGTAATTTCACATCATGACTTGTTAATTAATATTAATCATACGTCTAGTATATCGGGTATGTTTTTTCGGTGTGTAAATGTAGCATTTATGGACTAATTTATAAAAATTTAATATAATATAAAGACTAAAACCACTACTTTTTGGTTCTGACTCTAAGAAGTCAGAAGTCATGTTGCTTAAAAATTATCAAAGTCTCAGCATGTTTGCCAAAGATATTAAACATTTTCTAAACAAACCTCTAAATTATTATTAATCATACGCTTAGTAGAAACAAACACATATATTTCATTTTTTCAAACATTTTGAATATATTCACGATTTTAAATGCAGAAATATTTAGTATGAATTGAATAGAAAAATCATTTACATTTATTTTAAATTGATGAAGAAAGAATAAACAAGCTTTACGATTTTTTTATTATAGAATTTATGATCCACATAAAAACTGTATGGTCATTTAATTTTAATTACAATTAAATAAACATTTTTGTATATTTAGCAACACCATAAAAATTTAATCAAAAAGTAACCAAAAACGATTAATTTGTCTTTATGTTCAACAAAGCAATAAAAAAATCCTAATACGTTTAATAGCTCATTAGTTATATCAAGCAATGTATTAGATAAAAGCTTTCTTCACAAATTCCGTAACATAGAAATGTGTTTACAACACTTCTAGTACCTAAGTGTTGCACACATTTGCTTCTTCCGAATGTGTTTGGAACTTACATCTATTGTTTTAGAAAGTTATTTTGCTAACATATCTTTCATTTACTTTAGTTCTGTTCACTTTATGTCATTAATAAAATTGTTGTAATTAATAGCAAATTAAAATCAAATGAACCCTGTTGGCAACAAATGTCCCAACACTATGAAAATAATTTGTGAAATGCAATTCCTGTGGAGAATAAAAGAAATAACATACATTTCTCTGTTTTTAGTAATTTTGTTATTGGCAGGTGTAAATTAGATTTTCTATAAAGTGAAAGAGGAAAACATAAAGTTAGTTTTTCCTATATAAACTGAATTTAATGACATATACATGGAATGTTAAAAAATTTTATAGAAATTTTAAAGTTTATTCAATTTTCAATTAAGTAGATATTGCTAAAAGATGTTACTTAAGGAAAATACATTTTGTTGATTTTTTAGTTTTGTTGAAATGAAAAGCGATAAAATTATCATTCTAAATTGTAAATGGTCTTCCAGTAGCTCATAACGTTGAAGCTACATCTGTCGAATTGTCAGTTATTTCTTCAGTTTGTTTTGCCAAATTACCATGGCTTGATATAGCGTTTAACGTGCAAATTATAATAATATGTTATCAAAGTGTGTGTTATGTTAGCGAACAGTTCTCCGATCACTCATATTTCTGGCAAAAAATCGATTTTTTTTAATAAAAACTCAAAATAACTAAATTCGCTAATAACTTGGTCAATAATCGTTTAATCAAGAAAAGGAGCTCGATCTGCGATCACTCATATTTATGGCCCAAAATCGATTTTTTTATATAAAAACACAAAATATCTAAATTTGCTAATAACTTGGCCAATAAGCGTTTAATCAAGAAAAGGAGCTCGATCTGTGATCACTCATATTTCTGACCAAAAATCGATTTTTTATATAAAAACTCAAAATATCTAAATTCGCTGATAACTTGGCCAATAAGCGTTTAATCAAGAAAAGGAGCTGGATCTGTGATCACTCATATTTCTGACCAAAAATCGATTTTTTTATATAAAAACTCAAAATATCTAAATTTGCTAATGTAAATTAATCATAAAAATAAAAATTATCATTCAACAATACGTTTTGTTTTTTCTTCTTAACTATTTTTACCCATTTCAAACCGCTTCTCACAAATTCACAAATCGAACACAAGCATTTTTTTTAATTTGGACAGTACAACGTCTGTCGGGTCAGCTAGTATTTCATAAAAATGGCATCAACCTTCAAACGAATAAAAAATTTCGATGATATCTTACAAACACTTAGTTTTATTTAAACTTAAATATAGATTGCTATAAAAAATTTTCCAAAAAAAGGTAAAAACTAAATTTATGAAATTTAATTTAAATTGTTCTATCATACCATACGTATGATTAATATTAATTTAGAGATAGTAAACAATTCATCATAAATTATTAAAATATTTTTTTTTATTTTCCCATAATATTAATTGTAATATATATATAGTTCTTTTCAATATGTTTTAGTGTGTTTTACTAACTTTAGAGCTATTCTAAAACTACATTATCTGTAATACTCTACTATTGCATCATACTCTAATAAAGATTCATATTAATTTAAACGTAATATTGGAAGCTTCACTATAACTTTCGAAATTGCTAAGCGATTTGCATAATTTTAACAGAAAATGAAAGATAAGTTGTTTATATCTTGTTATATTTTGTGTAATCTGTATAAATCACCTTAAGAACTCCACCCACAACTATTACACACGAGTTTCATATATTTTTTATCAACCTGTACGTATGATTAATATTAAATAGAACAAAAAGCTGTTTAAGTAGATAAATTTGTAATAAATTTATATTTTCCTACCTCTAATTTATTATTTTACTTGACATATTTTTGCCTAAAATATTTATAAATCATAATTTATAGTAAATTTCCTTTGAAAAGTCCTTGCATTTAATTATTTTAAAATATTTTAAAACTCTTATTAAAAAACATTCTTCATCTCACCTTATTTACAACTGCAAGGGATTGTGGAAAATTATTCAGCAAATAAAAAATATTTATTTTGCTTATAGCATTGGAATTTATTTATAAAACTTATGTTTGTAGCAATAAGAGTAATGTCACAAATCCTCGAATGAACATTTTTATTATTCGAAGATTTTATATAAATATTCCTGGTCTAGTAATGTCATGTAGATAAAGTGAAGCTATAAAATAAATAAAACAGAATTTAACTTAAAGGAATGAAATCTATAAGTAAGAAAATTACTAAGTAGTTAATTACTAAAAAAAGAAAGTTCGCAAATATTTTTAAAATATCACTTTTTTAAACCAATTAATGCATTGGTATTTACTTTGGTATTTACTTTTAACATTTATAAGATTTCGATTTAGCTAATTTTTATTTAAGAAAATACTCCTTTAAGTCCCTATAATATTCCTCGCATATTCGATTGCATTTGCAGGCAGCATTACCATATATTTTTCGGTTATTTATGGAAATTCATGGAGCATACGAAGCGAAAATATGTAGCATGTAACGGTTTGGTAAATCACTTTCAAATTCATGTTTTCTTAGGAGTTTAGAGTAGCAATAGCATGCATCTGGTGTCCGGCTCCTTTCTCGTCGGCAATAGGGTGAGTTCTTGCTTCATGACTCCTAATTTGAGAAAAACAAGACTACAGGGCTAATTTTATTGTGCATGCTAATAAAGTTGTTTTGTTTTTGTAAAAGAGACAGCTATTTCGCAATTATCCATTTAATACTTATTTACTGAGTTGTCATGTTGTGTTTGGTGTTGACACAACCAGAAACCCCTCCCAACCATGATCATGTAAATATAGCCTTCGAATTACACATGATCCCATCTCGATTTACCTGTTAGTAGCTTTTCGAATCAAACCCTTCAACAATTTCAGTGATTCATTTTCTTAATTTTATTTAACAATTAGAAAAATTTTAATTCAAACATACTTCGTATAAACAAATTAATTTAACTTACAAATAATCTTATTCGTGAGCTCATTTTGTATTGACAAAAGAAATGAAAAAAAATAATATGCAAAAATCATAATCATATAAAAAAAAATCAGACAAAATCTATTTAGGCATTCAATTAGTGGCCTTAATTAATTATTATAAGAAATAATTAAAAAAAAACAAAATTTTATCAAAAAAAAACAATAAATAAAAATAAAAAAAATATAAACAAAGAAAAAAAATAAGAAAAATTCTGGCCGCGATAGGATTTGAACCTGGGCAACTAAAGTAATGCGATCAGCTTTATATCATTTAAAGCTTCTATTCCCAAAAATAATGTTTAAAAAAATAGGTTTTGTTAAAAAAAATTATTTTTCTTCTTTTAAATTGTATTTAAAAAAAAATATTATGTATATTTAAAAAAAAAATAAAAAAAAATCATGTAAAAAAAATTTTGTCTTGTATAGGATCCGAACCCGGGTCAACCAATTTTCAAGACACAAATGTTAGTTATAATTTGTTTATGTTTCTTTTATAAAAAAAATTAAATAGACACTTTTCTATTGTTTATCAATATTAACAATAAAAAATGTATATGTTCAATTATCTTATTTTCTTTTTTTTTTTGTTTAATCAGAAAAAAAATTAAAGTTGTTATAATTGAAGGTTTGTAGTGTAAATTTGTAAATTTAACGATATTAAAATGACAAATAAGTGATAAAATGCAACTCTGGCCTCTAAAAATATATAGTGGTGAGTTTGCCAATTTGCGGCGAATTCATTGCGACCAATCAGGTTACTTCTATTTTTAGAAATCAAATTTATATTTAATGTATAAAATAATTATTTGCGTTTTTAGCAATAATTAAGGTAATTCTTAATATTTTTGGTATATTTTTACACTTATTTGAAAGGTTTTTTCAATTCCGGTTCGAATTTAATATTATTTTTTTTGATTAAATGTTAGAAAAAGAATTTAAGCGCGATTAACGAAACAAAGTTAACATAATAAGATTTTAACATCAATGCCAAATGTTGTTAGCAGAGCCACCAACACTGTTAATCTTCTTTATTTTAACTTTGTTATCGTTTACGTAAAATTCTGAAGGTTAAATAAATCAGGAAATAAAACAAATCAAATGACTTACATTAGTATTGGTACAGGAACTCCAACGATGAAAGATCTTTCAGTTCGTAGTGTTCAGGAATCGGGATTGGATGGGGAAAATGGGTTTTATGGGGAAATTTATAATTTTTTTTATGTAAATTATAATTTAACTCAATTTTGGATAATTAACGATATTAATAAATATATTTTTACGAATATGTACTAACTTTTTTTTCAATTTTTGCTCCAAATTTTTTTCTTATTGTTAACTTTAATTTTTTTTCACGCACTGTACTGTTAAGTTTATTAATGTTAATTCGCTCACTTTCAGCAGTGGGCATTAATAACTTTACCAAAACCGCTTTGTTTACTCTTAGTTTTTTTCTATTTATGCACTTAATGATCTTTTTGTTATTATTTAAACATTATTTTCTTTTTTTTCCGATTTTTTTCTCTAATTTTGTTCTCACACAAATTTTTTTTTTTAGAATTTGTCAGTTCATAAGTTTTTGACGTTTGTTTTATTTGATTTTCTTTTGGATTTTTAGAATGATTTTTGCATTTACATCGAATTTATACAATAGAAATAACAAAAAAACTAATTTAGCTCACTTTTTAATTAGCAAATATATCAAAGTAAAAAAAAATATAATAACAATTTTTTTGTTGAAAATTTGGCGATTCAAGAAAGTTATCAAAGATAAGTATTAAGTTTAATAGTTAATTGCATATTATTGTTTTCTTATGATTTTTTTTCTCCTTTTTAGCAATTTTTCTGGCACTCTAACAAATTGATCTGCACTAAAAATTGGACATTTTATTATTGTTGTCGCCAAATGATATTTTAAATAAAAATTAACAAATTACGTGCACAAAATATTTTTTTTTTCTTAAACCAAAAAAAAAGATTACAACTCACGAGTGATGGATTAATTTAGTGGTTAATTTTAGACAAATTTTTGCCTTCTTCTCCGCGGCCTGTTCCTCACTTAGTCTTGAGCCTTAAAGATTTCGTCGGCGATGTTGCTGTTATGGCCAAGCGTTTGTCTATTTTACAGCTCTATACAAAAAGTATCTGATGGATTTTTAAAGATCAAAATTAAGTGTGTGTTAGATTTTTCTGTATTAAATTTTTCTATAAATTTTATGATAAATTTAGTGTTACAAAAAAAAAATGTACCTTTCAGTTGAGAAATATGGCGGACAGAGATTTGTATTACTTTTCCCTGTATTTTCTTGATTTGGCACGGACAAAAATGGCTGAATAATAAAAAAAAATTGGTTTATGTACAATTTAGCTTGTCTGAACTTGGACAAAATTATATTGTTTAAGTAAATAAACATTTTTTTGAATTATCAAAGGTTTTCTTAGGTTCTTTATTTTTATGTATTAACGAGAATGTTATTATAGCACAAAAATATAGTTTTTCCTAAATTAAACCTCAAATAACATAAACCAAAATCTATTTAAATTAAACAATTAAGATTTAAACACAAAAAAAATCACATTTCCTATTCTTTTGGTACTTACTCCGAATATTGTGCTGGAGATTTTCTTTTAATAAAAAACAGATTAACACACTTTTTATTTTCTTTTTAATGTTAATTAAAAAAACTGCCAAAACCTTCGTTTACCACTGTCAGGTGACTATATCAGGAAAAAGGAAAATGTCTGACGCTTTAGGCCTTAAATACCCCTAAATTTTCCTAGAGTCCTGGAAAATTAATGTTATGACCCACACATACATAAAATTTACCTAAATGATTAACCACCAACTTCATCCCAAATACTCGTTACGGTTTTATCGACAACATAAATGCATGAACAAAACACAGATTTGTATTTATGATTCATTTATGTTGTCAACATTACCTGATAAGGCAGGTTAAAAACGTTTATTAATTATTTTATGCGTTAATATAAAAACTATAAATTTTTATACAATCACACAAAAAAAAGAGAAAAAAAATATATAAAAAAAAGATTTTGTATTTGGTGTCAAAAAGAAAACAATACTTATGTATGTAGCTACAAGCGCCCCTACAAATAGAAAAAGGAATTTAGGCTTAACGTTTTAAGGTTTTTATTACAGTTTTTCTCTTTTCTGATTTTTTTGTAAAACTCAACATATTTTGTTATTTGTTAAACGTAAATACACAAAAATTCGCCTCATATTTCAGCTGGGAAGTTTTAACACTGGTATAGGATCCCAGTAGTTAAGCAAGTAGTCAATGTATCCTTTATAGTCAGTAATTATCTCTAATGTCTGATCGCTTAACTGATTCCAATTTATTATATACTAGCTGAACCGACAGACGTTGTCCTGTCCAAGTTATAAAACGCCTGTGTTCGATTTGTGAATTTGTGTGAAGCAGTTTGAAGCGAGTAAAAATATTTAAAAAGAAAAAAAAGCAACAGAATACATGTAAATCAATGTACATATTATGAGTTTTTATATAAGTAATCGAATTTTGGTCGGAAAAATGAGTGATCACAGATCGAGCTCCTTCTCATGATTAAACGCTTATTGACCAAGTTATTAGATAATTTAGATATTTTGAGTTTTTATATAAAAAATCGATTTTTATTCAGAAATATCAGTGATCACAGATCGAGCTCTTTTTCTTGATTAAACGCTTATTAGCCAAGTTATTAGCGATTTTAGATATTGTGAGTTTAAATAAAAAATCGTTTTTTTTTTCAGAATTATAAGTGATCACAGATAGAGCTCCTTTTCTTGATTAAACGCTTATTGACCAAGTTATTAGCGATTTTAGATATTTTGAGTTTTTATATAAAAAATCGAATTTTGGTCAGAAATATGATTGATCACAGATCGAGCTCCTTTTCTTGATTAAACGCTTATTGGGCAAGTTATTATCGATTTAAGCTATTGTGAGTTTTTATATAAGTAATCGAATTTTGGTCGGAAATATGATAGAACACAGACTGATGTATTTTGCAGAGGTATTTAATAAGTGGGCAAATTAGTGGACGTGCACAATTTTTATTTATGTAAAAACTTTTACGGACTATGTATTGCGAACATTTAAAAAAAAAATTAGTTAAATCGGTCCAGGCGTCCTGCGATTTTAGATATATCGAAAAAAAATTGGCGTGGTCAATTATTCTATCAGTAAAAACTTAAATTGGTCAATTTTTCATTCCGTAAAATTCTAAGTTGGGCTATGACCAACATTTTAAAAAAAAAAATTGTCTAAATCGGTCCGGCCGTTCCCTACTGATGCAATTACCAACGAACGACATTTGATTTTTATTTATATAGAAGTTCAGAGAGAAGTCAATTGGTTACTTTATATATCCCATGTAATCTAGCTTGAAGACAATTGTCATTTAAGTGCCTCTAAGTAATCTAGAGTGTAGTCACTTTAAACCTTAATTTTGTACTAAATTTTTTAGGAGTAATTTCAACAAACTGGTTTCCTAAACATTATGTTTATATAATTCTCTTGCAGTTCATTTTGTCTGACTAGATAAAAATGATATCTAATCCCATCCTAAAAAATTCTGCTAAACAAAACTCAACTGGGCCAGAAATTGGTTTAAGTGTTTTGTTACACGGACGCTTAATTTTGTAACAATAAACTTCAAAACAATTTGTACATACTACACAGAAAAAACTATTTCTTAAACCGTTTAATTCAAATATTTGTCACATATTGAATTATATTTCAATTCAAACATTTATCCCATATTGAACTGGTTTCAATTATTTCATAATTAAATCAAGTATTCATTCATTCAAAAACAAAATTTCTATTGAATTTTGAGTTTTGAATTTGATTATTTTGGCAATTGAATATACAATTTTCGTTATTGGCTGAATTTCAAATACAAAAATGATTGAATAGATAATTTTCGTAATTGAAAACACATTTTTGTTATTTTTTGTGTTTCAATTACGAAAATTATCTATTCAATAATTTTTGTATTTGAAATTCAACCAATAACGAAAATTGTATATTCAATTGCCAAAATAATCAAACTCAAAATTCAATATTATATCAATAGAATATATTTTGAGCACATGAATACTTGATTTAATTATGAAATAATTGAAACCAGTTCAATATGTGACAAATATTTGAATTGAAACGGTTTAAGAAATAGTTTTTTCTGTGTATATATGTTCCCCTTGAAGTTCAGAGAGAAGTCAATTGGTTACTTTATACATCCCATGTAATATAACCTGAAGACAATTGTCACTTAAGTGCCTCTAAGTAATCTAGAGTGTAGTCACTTTAAACTTTAAACTGGTACAGAAATTGGTTTAAGTGTTTTGTTACACGGATGCTTAATTTTGTAACAACAAACTTCTAAAGAATGTATACATATATTCTAGAAACTATGGCACATTAAATGGATCAGTAACTTGTAATTACATTTGAAAAGGCCTGCATGATAGTCATTTAATGAAAAATAGGAATAAAACTGTGATATAAAGACTTTAGAGAAACCAGAAAAGAGGTTAAATGCTTTGACTTGTATTCTATTCCTGTTCTCGTACATCCATCCTTTTGTCTATATAAACATTTGTTTGCTTTTGATTTTGGAACAACATCTTTACTTAACATTGAAATGCTGGATGTAATAGTGTCAGTATAAATTATGTTTAAAATTTCTTTCATACTATTTTCCGTAGTAGCTTTTTTCAATTATTTAGACATCCATTATGGACATGTCACACAGGGTGAAAGAAAGTTACAGATTAAAATCAAACTGTAGGTCTTAAAAAGAAGAGAAAACAAAAGCAAGAAAACAGTGGTTTGGAAATGTTAGAAAAAATAATACTAAAATAACATTTTCAAAAACAAAAAAGGAAATGACTTAAAAAATCAGGTTTCCCAACATGCCTAATACACATTTGGTTAAACAAGAAACCATTTTCAAGTATTAAAAGTTTAACATTGTTTCAAGTTTGGCTACCGTTAACCCAAAATAACTGAAATTACAGTTGCTTCTAATACGAAAATACAGATTTTTGCTTTCAATAATGACTTTATTGAAATGTAGAAAATTAAAAAAAAATTTAAAACTTTATTTTTCATTTAAATCAGATCGAAATAACCCTTACCGATAAAATACCGTGATTACCGAAATAATCCAAATTAGAGTAACCATTATCTTTTAAGCGTTTCGAATCGGTTGCCAACCTTTACTTCACCATTTTTAATAACCTTCCAAAAAAACTTAAAAGAAAATAGAAGTTTTAAAAAAATAAAATTTCAGTATCTTTTACAAACTTTTAAGTGCTATCATTTAGTTCTGCAATTTTTTGTATATCAAATTATAGACCAATATCTCATTGTTTTAGTTCAAGGCAATTTTATCTAGTAAACTCTAAATTAATATTAATCATACGCCCAGTATTCAATGAATATAATAATTGTATTTTAATTATACCCTACACCACCATAGTGGGGAGGGTATAATGCGTTTGTGCAGATGTTTGTAACGTCCAAAAATATTAGTCTAACACCCACCTTAAAGTATACTGATCGACTTAGAATCACTTTCTGAGTCGATTAAACGATGTCCGTCCGTCTGGTCTGCTGGCTGGCTGTCCATGTAAACCTTGTGCGCAGAGTACAGGTCGCAATTTTGAAGATATTTCGATCAAATTTGGTACATATTACTTTTTCGACCCAAGGACCAAGGACCTCCGAAATTGGACTTTATCGGCCATAAATGTTTAATTTATAAATGTATCTCCACGAATTGCGCTCCAAATAAGTTTTATATATACAAAATTCATGTCACAAAATTTTGTTACGATCGGTTCATAATTAGTCATAGCTCAGATATAGACCCGCTTCCGAAAATCAAAAATGTTGGTATATTCACAAAATTCAACATAGTAAACTTTCATATAGACATAAATCACACGACCTAATTTCATTGTGATCGGTCCAAAATTGGTCATAGCCCCATATAAGGCCCACTTCCGAAAATTACTCAAAAATATAAATTATTGAAATTTTAAAAGAAAAATGTTTTTGCTCTTTTACTTACTTTACTTTCTTACTTGTTTTTTTTTACTCTTTTCTAAAATGTCTGTTTAATTAAAATTGGTATAAGTGCTTTGGGACAACGACCAGACTTGAAATGCGTTTGTTTTTGTAACAACAAACTACTGAAGATTTTCAAAATAAATTCAAGGATCAGTAACTGTAATTGCACATAATTTTCACAACTGCAGTGAAATAATGTCATTAGTAAACCCAAAAAGAGATTTAATGCTTTTATTGGGAATTTATTTTTGCTCGTGCAAACATCCCTTTGTCTGTCTAAACACTTGTTTGTTCTTTGATTTTCTTACCATTGAAATGGTGACTATAATAGTGTCATACTGTATTATTAAGTAAAATACAAAAATAGTTTAAAATTTCATTCATGCTATTGGTTTTTTAACTTTCTTCAATTATTTAGACATTCATTACGGATATGTCACACAGAGTGAAAGAAATAAGTAACCGGGTTGAAATTGAACTATAGGCGAAGAAATAGGCAAAAATAAAAGAATAAAGAAACAGTGTGGCGAAATGTAAGAAAAGCAAACAAAACAACTAAAATTAAATTTTTAAAAACATTATTAAAGGTAGAAAATCTTGCAGGGAAAATGATATAAGCAAGTTAGATAATCGGAAACAATTTTAAATTATATAAATAAATTTGTAAAGTTTAAAATCTGTCTAAAAACCTTAAAACCCCAAAATGTTTCAAAGGCTATTTTCTAACAAACTATTAAATTTTAATATATTTTTTCTTTAATTTTCGTATGCAAGCGTATATCTCGATATCTCACCATTTATAATGGGTTTTAATTTCGAAATTCCCTTCGATAATGTGCTAGTTTAAAGCAATAATAACAAATAATATTAAAGCTTTATTATCAAATTCTAAACAATACAGTTAATAAAATATGAAAATAATTCATCAATGTTGATGAAGTACTATATCAAAAATATAAAACAAAATATTTTTGTGAAAAAATTTTTTGAAAATGTCACAATTTTTTTGCTTGTATCTCAGCAATTTGAGAGCCGATTTTCTAGATTTTAAATGGCGATCTATCTTGAATTATAGCGAATATGATTTCAACATAAAGGCGGAAACGGATACATCGCCTCTGCTATCTATAACGATCCAGAATATATATAGGTTATGCAAATAACCTTTTTAGTTCCGCAAATGTTTGTATATTTAATCCAATTGTACTTGAATTCAAATATAACGATTTTAACGGCTGATTTAAAGTTGCATAATGCTTTCAAATAGCAGTGCCTCTCAAACTGTAACATATCTGTGGGCATTATTAACATTGAATAAAAGCTTTGAGTTGATCATTGATCGTAAGTATGGCAACGCTGAATGTTTGCTGCGACTCGTATATTCGAATTCGAAATATACGAGCTTTGACAGTTAAAGAACAATTTAGAGTGCAGATTTCAGTGTTATAAATAGCGGCAGATTTTGCAGTCGTGAGTCAGTTTATCAGAGACGCTATTCAAATAAACATCAACTGAGCGCCTTAAAGTGTGCTGTATTTTCCAGTGAATTTGTGTACATTATAAAGTGTGTCTGTATTTCTGCGAATTTGTAAACGTGTATAAAAAACACTGAGTGACTATTTAATTCTGTTTGTTGTTGTACATTTTAAATCAGTAAAGAGTTGTTACAATTTGTAAACTACTAAACGGCTTTTTTTGAAATCAAAAGTATCTGGTTTATTTAAAGGAAATAAACCAGCGTTTTGAAAAGGTTAAAACGTAACAATATATAGGTTTTATTTCAAACTTCTTACATTAAAGCAAATTTTCTCTAGCATACTCTGAATTAAAATTAATCATACGATGTGAACAAAATGTAAAACTAGATTTTTGGTGGTTAATTTATTTGTTTTTGAAATTTTAGGAACTAATGATATGATTTTATTTGTATATTAGATACTTTATTAAAGAATAATATATTTGCTTTCATATTTTGTTGGTACTTTAAAAATTCCTTTAGAATTAAGTTAGTTCTGTTCAATTTACTTTAGAAACCTCCGAATTAATATTATTCATACGCCTTAGATTTAAAGCAATCAGTAATATTTAGCGCAATAAAGGTAAGAAAATAATAAATTAAAAATGTTTGAAACAAGAACAATTTACACATTGTAATTATAGTAAATTTTTAAATTGTCCTTAGAAATGCCTGAGTTCGGCGCATGTTGTATATTAATTTCAGAATTAATATCAATTATACGTCTTGTAAAAATTTTAAAATCTTAGTTTTTAGTAGATTATGGGACACATTTTAAATAGTTTAACAAAAATTGGAATAAAAAATTAAAATTTTGAAAGTTCGATTTTAATTGGATTTTAAGGCTCATTAAGTTAAAAAAGTAAGTTCAATGCACTCTTTCCAAGTAATCTCAAATAACATAGGAAAATTTTAAAATAATTATTTTAAATAACTTTGTTAAAAATTAATGTTTTTTACAAATATGTTCTTGTGAACATTTGAAAAATATGGAAAATATTTTATTTCATTTTTACATTTTCATTTCATTTACAAGAGAATAGACATAGAGAGGAAACTCTCCTGTCAAAGACCTAACTCAGTTGTCAGAAACCTATGTGTTGAGAATGTATTAGTAGAAAAACCTATATTTTTTCCATGAGTTTTTTTTTCTAGTTTCCGCTCTATGTTTCTTTATGGGCTGAATATTGTGAAAAGCATGAGTTGTAAGTTGTATTTTTACTCGATTTTATTGGGTTTTCATCAAAAACCAGTTGAAATTAGTTTTTCAATCAAAAACGGAATGAAGTCAAAAACTACTAATTTTTTGTTGGTATAAATGTCATATAAGAAACAGCAGAAAAAAACTACATTTCTGTAAACAATTTTCCTTTTTTCTTCCATTGCTAACCACTGTTTGTTGTAGATTCAACAGCAGAATGTTTGCACAAAAGCTGAATGTTGACATTTTAAGTGTTTTTTCAAACAGCAAATATTTTCAACTACATATACCAGTAGTTACAAGAATAGTTTGTCTCACTTGGAATTTAGTTCACACTATCAAATCAAATTCTCATTCACTGCAATGAACAAAGTCCGTAAAAATACTAAAACAGAAAAAATATAGAAACACTTTTATCTACCTTGAGATTTTTACTGATATATATAGATGACAGCAGATATTCAACAATATTGTAACAAATTGTGAAGTATGCTTGTAGGATTTTAAAAAAAAAATTTAATAAAATTGTATTTACCTTGTGTTTTTTACTGATAAAAAGCGGATGATAACAAAGATTCAAAAAAATTATAAAAATATCGGAGACTACTTGTAGGCATTTAACCAGCAGAAATTCAAGAAAATTGTAACAGACTCTGTAGTTTTAACAAATATTCTGTGCTCTATTAAAACAAAATATTTTTTAAATTATTTTCTCTATTTAGTTTATTTGTATATCAGAGATTAGTATTTTTTATTTTGTGGGCAATTTAATTTTATACTTGCGTTATTTCTTAATTTTAATTGGTAGTATTGGTAAAGTGGTTGTTGAGTTTTGAGTGATTTTAAAACTGTTTACACCAGAAACTATTTCAATTACCATTGCAATTTTGCAAAAAAAAAAACAAGTAAGAAAGTATGGTCGGTCAAGCCCGACCATATAATACCCTACACTAAGTAAAAGAACAAAAACATTTTTCTTTTAAAATTTCAACAATTTATATTTTTGAGTGATTTGCGGAAGTGGGGTTATATGGGAGCTATGACCAATTATGGACCGATCACCATGAAATTGGGTCGTGTGATTTATGTCTGTATGAAAGTTATTTATGTTGAATTGTGTGTGTATACCAACATTTTAAGGCGATTTATGCAATTTAAAGTGATTTTCGGAAGCGGGTCTATATGGGAGCTATGACTAATTATGGACCGATCGTAATAAAATTTGGTAACATGAATTTTGTGTATATAAAAGTTATTTGGAGCGCAATTTGTGGAGATACATATATAAATTAAACATTTATGACCGATGAAGTCCAATTTCGAGAGGACATTTGTATGGGGGCTAAGTGAAATAATGGACCGTTTCAGCTAGTTTCAATAGACTTCGTCCTTGGGCCGAAAAAATAATTTGTACCAAATTCGATCGAAATATCTTCAAAATTGCGACCTGTACTCTGCGCACAAGGTTTACATGGACAGCCAGCGGACCAGCCAGCCAGACGGACGGACATCGTTTAATCTACTCAGAAAAGGATTCTAAGTCGATCGGCATACTTTAAGGTGGGCGTTAGACTAATATTTTTGGCGTTACAAACATCTGCACAAACGCATTATACCCTCCCCATTATGGTGGCATAGGGTATAACTATAGATATACTTTTATCTACCTTGAGATTTTTACTGATATAGATAGATGACAACAGATATTCAACAATATTGTAACAAATTGTGAAGTATACTTGTAGACTTTTAACCAATTTTTACTGATATAAAGAGATGATAGCAGATATTCAACAAATTGTAACAAACTGCGTTGTATACTTGAAGGTTTTTAACAAATATTCTGTGCTCTATTAGAAAAAATATTTTTTTAAATTATTTTCTCCATTTAGGTTATTTGTATTTTTCATTTTGCGGCCAATTTAATTTTATACTTGCGTTATTTCAAAATTTTAATTGGTAGTATTGGTAAAGTGGCTGTTGCATTTTGAGTGATTTTAAAACTGTTTACACCAGAAACCATTTCAATTACCAATGAAATTTTGCAAAAAAAAAGAACATATTTTTTCACAGCATACTTTTAGGTATACCAATATTTGAGTATTTGTTGCCTAGCAATGGTTTCTGTATTTTATCCGCAGTGTATTTAGTGATTATTGCAAAAATTTGGTATTTTTTTACAGAACTAATTTTACGCCAGCATTAAAAACTCTTGAGGGGTTTGCTTGTTGCTGTAAAAACTGTCAACAAGGCATGAAATTAAATTTATTCATTTGAGTTTTTATAGGATTTAATCACTGGCCGCAAGAATTAGTGACAAAAAAAGTTAAAATATAAAATAGTGCGGAATTAAGCAACTTGGCATAATAAAAATTTCAACAATTATTTTCATATAAATATAAAAATAGCTATGAATATTGCAACTAAATTTGGTAAAAACAAACTCAACTTCTTAGCTTGAACCTATTTATAAGACAAAATATTTTCAAAATGAAGTACATAATTACATATATTTGGGAGGCTTATGAAATTACTAGATTTCTGAAGATTGTTCCTCATGTAACATGTTTTAAAATGTTTCAATAATTATTTTATATTGGAATAATGAAAGAATTTATTTCTCTAATAAATTACATTTTCTGATATTTTTCAAAAATGCTGCTGTAGAATTTTATTGATGTATAAATGTTGCTAGTCTTCTTTAGACAAACTTTACTGTGTTAATTTCTATTTGTTCAGAAAACCTAAAATCTATGTTATGTTTGTTCAACATCAGCAATTAGCTGCAATTTATTTCATTAGTTCACCTAGTTTATTTCAGATTTAATAATTTTACTTGTTTTTTATTTTTATCACGTTTCTATAGCTCTATAAATTTATATTATTACCACTATAAATATTGTATTATTTTTAATTTTCATTTTACTAGGTTTACCACACTTGACTCCTTTTTGTCTGTATGTTGTTATTTATTTGTACATCATTCACCATATAATCTCCACAGAGAATTAAAATAGCAGCCACATTAGTAAAATGAAAAAAACCAGAATTCAAGAAAAACTGGTAAAAAGCTATAAAAACTTTCATTTTTCTTGCAACGTTATCATGATGCCATAGAAAATCGTACATTGCTTTCAATCAGCCCATTGACCAGCATTTATTTTGCTGTCTTTCTTGTTTTGCTTCAGTTTCAGACTCATCTTTCAATTTGATAACTGGTTTTTTCTTGCAATTTCATTGCATTTCTTCTGCAACATTTGACAATGAAATGTTAATGTGCTCTGTATTGTGTGCACAAGAGCGTGTGGCAACCGTATCAATGAATGGTGCAACTGTCATCCGATTACAAATGACATTAAGAAAAGCAATTGATTTCATTTTTTAAAACAACGTCTTGCGTCTCAATATACAACAACACTCATAGAAAGTGAGACATTTCGACTTGCTGCCATTTGTTTAAAATTTATGGGCAAATGTTTTCATAATAATGATGATGATGCTGTTGATGTTTAAGCCACAAATGGTTTAAAATATAGTTTTTCTTATGTTTTGTATATATGTAATTAAGATGATTTCTACAGATTATTTATTATTGAAAATGTGCATTACTTAAAAGCTAAACTAAATATTGTATTAAATCGTTTGAAAAATAAAAGTAATTGTGAAGGCAGAATGACAGGTCTTTTAAAAATTAAATAAATTAATAGTTTCCAGCAAAGAAATGTTAAATAATGATTAAATTTTAAATAAAATATAAAAATGTATATGAGAAATTTAAATAACCCATACATTTTCAGAACAAATTAATAAAACTGTTAGTTTTTACTTGCAACATACATTAATCTTTACAAAAAAAGTTTTTTCATATAATTAAACGATTTTTTAAAGCTAAATGTAAAATTTCCAAGAAAAAAAATTTTGTTGCAACAAAAAATTGTACTTGCAACATGACAATTTTAAGCTAAAAATTTTCAAATCTAACCTTTATTATCAATTTCAACAAATAAACTGTCTTTAATAAAAATATTTCATCTTGCAACATACGAATATTTTATAAAAAATTCCTAAAAACTCAATTACATTATGATATAATGTATTTAAAATGCTAAAAGTAAAATGTATTTCCAAAAATGTTGTTGCAACAAAAATTAATACATACTTGCAACATGACAATAGTTAAAAAATATTTAAAATATAATCTTTATTACCAATTTAAACAATTAAACTGACTGTAATAACAATATTTGGACTTGCAACATAACAGATATTTTATAAAAATGCTTAAAAAGTAAATTATATTATGATATCTAATCTAACAATAATATTTCCAAGAAAAAAATTTTGTTGCATGTAATTGCAAAAAATTTCTACTTGCAACATGAACATTTTAAGCTAAAAATGTTCAAATGTAATCTTTATTACCTATTTAAACAAACAAACTTACTTTAAAAACAATATTTGATCTTGCAACATAACGAATAATTTATGAAACATGTTTAAAAAACTAAATTATATTATGATCTAAAGTATTTAGAAAGCTAAAAGTAATATTCCCAAGAAAAAATGTTCTAGCAACAAACATTTTATCTTGCAACATGAGAATTTTAAGCTAAACATTTTCAAAAATTATTTCCAATTTAAACATATGCAAAAAACATTGGTAAAAAATATTTTGCAACATAATTTAGTTCTTGCAACATGCAAAATTTCTCTTAAAACCGCAATGAAAGTTAAGCAAAAATGTAAATACATACATAAATCTAAGTATTAAACTAGAATTCCGAATTAACTTAATTGAAGTACTTGCAACATTACGAATGAATTTAAAAATACTAATAAAACATTCTAGAAAACTAAATGCATTTATTTTCTGCGTAAAATATTGTTTCTGCAACATAATTTTGTTGTTGCCACAACAAAAATTTTAACTAAAAATACTTTATAAATGAACAGAAAACCTATTTTAAGCTGAAAAAATTCAATGATTTTTTATAAAAACCTGTTAAAACAAATTTAGTCTATTTATAGCAAATCAACAATTTTGTGTTGTTAAAATTACATTATAATATTCATAACACAGAACTATGAAAGCTAATTTCTGGGAAAAATATTGTGAAGAATACAATAATAGTAATTGCAACACATAGAATTTTATAAAAAAAAGGTTTAAAACAAGTCACTTACAACTATAAAATCCTAAGGGCAATGTGATTTTAATAAAAAGACTTATGTTGCAACAAAGACTTTATCTTTTACACAAATTTAGTTTATAAATTTCTTTGAACAAGATGTAATTTATCTAAAAAACACTAAATGACTTCTTAAACAAAATGGTGTTGCAATATATGTATTTCTATTCTTGTAACATATAGAAGTTGAAATAAGTTGTTTTAAAAACCTATTACTTCTCTAAGAGTGATTAGTTATTTAATTTATATGAATTTAGTAATTGATACAATGTCTAAGTTATAAAATACGATGTTGCAATATGCATGTCTTCTAATTCTTGTTACTTGAAATATAAGTATTTTGTTTAATTAACTGAAAATAAATGAATATTTTCGGATAATTTAGATAAATTATGTTGAATTGCAAGGAAATATTTATATATTATTTTTTTAACTTACAACATTTAGAAAATGGTCCAAAATGTTTTGCAATTATTTCTTATTTACTTCACTTACGAAAATATGTTATTGCAACATATTTTTTGTAACTTGCAACATTCGGAATTTATTTATTATTCTTATAAAAATAATAATTTCAGTGCAATATAAGAAAAATCAGTAAAATTTTGAAAATTTTAACATGCAGCACACAGTAGTTCTATAAAACAGCGTAGTTAGTCAATAACTTTTTATTAAATTTATATTTTCTTAGCACTAATACTTATAGTAATGATAAATTTTTAAAAATACATTGCTGCAACATATTTTTGTTGCATGCAACATAAATTTTTTTTTAATTTTTTTATGCATTCTTAAACAAATAAAGCTGACAGTACACGTTATTTACTTGAACCTGAACTAGAACTAGCTCTCATTGTATAAAATATTAATGTTACTATCAACTAATTCACATTTGATTTATCTACATATGTATATTAAAATCATCAGGCATGTCAGCAATAACAACAGCAACAACTATTATAATTGCCACTAACAACTTTATGTTGGAAGTTTATGTTCAAGGTAAAAATATGAAAAATCTATAGCAACTTCATACCACACCTTCAACAACTATTTTCAAGTTAAACAAAAAAAAGAAACACATACCGATTTTTTGTACACCAGGCTGTACAAATAAAAAAACATGCAATAGATATGCCGGTTATTTGGTTTGTTTTGCTAACATTTTTCTCCACTCATTCAAGTTTTTGTATTGTCTATAAGAGTTTAAAAACACCTTACCAAACTAAACCACCAAACACTCTTCAAATCTGCCGGCAAATTGCAAAGAGAAAATTAAATTCACGCACAGTATATTTGCAAAGTTTGTTTTTCTTTTAAGAGAATTTAATAAAGATAGTGAGAAGTGCTTGTCTGTAGATAACTAGGTGTTTGCAGCCGTACATGAATGACTTTTTTGCCACAATACATGTCAAGTTGTGATAGGACAAGAGTGTAAATTAGAAAATGAGTAAAATACAAACACGTTTACAAGCTCAATATTAACATTAACAATATTAACACATAAAGGGAAACTAAATAATAGACACATACAGAAGCATGCAAATATATTACAAGTTACAGCAATGTTATAAATACAAAGTATTAAAGGCTACTAAAGGATTTAACAACAAAACCAACACGACCATAATAACAGCAACATTGTCAGCATGAGCTAATAAAAACATTAATGTTGACAGTAACAAGTATGTAAAAGCAAGAAGAAAATAGCAAGTGTTTTTAAAAAATTATTCACACTGGTCTCTTTTTTCCATTTACTCTCCGACATTCTCTCACGGTGAGGTGTATTTCGAAAATGTTTTGCTTTGAGAATTTATGTTTAAAAGTAAGAATTGTGTTGCCGAAACATTTCTTTGCAATGCAACATGTTGTAGTACATTTCATGATGTAAGCAATTTGTTTTAAACATAATGATTACAATATAAATGCTGCTAGATAAGATTGTGTTGCAGAGATATTTGTTTGCATTTTAACATGTTTTGATATTAACATCCATTTCAGTCAAACATAATGACTATAATGTACATTTTGCAAGTTAAAAATGTTCACGCAGCAGCTTGTTTTTGGAAGTCTACATGATAGAACTTTTATTTTGTTAACTAATATACAAATTTACTATAGAAACACTATGTTGCAAGTATTACTTTTATATTTTGTGAAATGTTGCAAGTTTATAAATTGTGCTTTTGAAACGATTGATTGCAATTTAACATAACCAATTCGATTTTAGTCTTACTGTTAATTTATATCTTCAATAATGTTAAAAATCAGATTGCAAGTAAGTATTTTTGCAACCTTTAATGTTAATGGATGTTTCAGGTATAAATATTGAATTTTAGAAATATTTTTTGATCGCAAAATACTAAAAATTATTTTTTTTTCGATTTCTGAATCAGATATTTGTAATTTTGTGTAATTTTATAATCATCTTGAAAAGAATTAATGCGTATTACAATAAAAAATTTCTAGATTTTAAATGGTGCAAGTTCAAAATTTGCTTTTCTCAATTTCCCTAACTTTTTTTATGGAATTTAATTTTCTTCAAGTTTTTAATAATGTTGTGGGAAATTTGTGCATTTAATTAATAAAATTCTGATCATCTCTGTAGTGGCAAGTTGAAATTTGAAATCAATTTAAATGTTTTTATTAAGTTAAACACAAGTTTGGGTTAAATCCTTGCGTTTAAAATTATAATTTTTCAATATTTCATATGTTGGAAGTTCAAAAATAAAAAAAAATACATTTTAGCTTAATTTCATTAGATTACAACTAATTTCGAAGACAATTTTTATTAAAATTTTGTCTGAAATTTCTTGTAAATTAAACATGCTGCAAGTTTAGAAATTATTAATATTTTAAAAATTTTGTCTATAATTTCTTGTAAATTTTATATGTTGCAAGTTTATAGTTTTAGTTGTAAGTAAAAATTTTTGTACCACTAATATTTTATGAAGGGTTTTAATTTTAGCCACAATATCTTGTAAATTTAACATGTTGCATGTTTAGGAATTTTGCTGAAAGTTATAATTTTTGTACCATTAATATTTTATAAAAATTTTGATAACAATTTTTAGTAAATTTTATATGTTGCAAGTTTAGAAATTATGTTGCAGTTAAAATTTTTGTACCATTAATATTTTATTAAGGTTTTATTAAAATTTTGTCTACAATTTCTTGTAAATTTAACATGTTGCAAGTTCAGAAATTATGTTGCAAGTTAAAATTTTTGTTCCTTTAATATTTTAATAAAATTTTGTATTCAATTTATTGTAAATTTGATATGTTGCAAGTTTTGAAATTATGTTGCAAGTTCAAATTTTTGCACCATTAATATTTTATTAAGGTTTTGTTAAAATTTTGTCTACAATTTCTTGTAAATTTAACATGTTGCAAGTTTAGAAATTATGTTGCAAGTTAAAATTTTCGTACCATTAATATTTTATTAAGGATTT